>NC_056733.1:1081946802-1081949302 GCF_019279795.1 Protopterus annectens | reverse complement strand
GTATAAGTTGAAATTATAAGTGTATATTATGTATATAAACAATAATTTAACAAAAGTAATATTTCCATAACTATAATCTCGTTGTGCGCATAATTAACCCAATAGTGTGGCCACAATTTTACCTGCCTATTTGACCATGATGCTTTTCAAAAATGGGCTTTATGGCGGCTAACAACCTCATTTAGCCCTGGAACGTTATGGCATGCATCCAAAGCTAACCGCTACATTTTAATTCACGCATATGTCCAAAATCTAAAGGAATAACCCTGCACTTGTACACTCAAAACTAACATTACGATATTATATTTTAGAACTTGAATGTATGTATCCGGCATTGCCCATTATATGCCTATAAGGTGCATTAGTTGTTTTGGATTTGAATATCTAATAAATTAACTCTCTTACTCTATCCCCAAATGTCGAAAACCGGAGTCTTACAACGCGTAAAACCAGTCACAATCCTGGCACAAAGCCAGGTATACAACATTAGATGTATAGCAGTTATAATGTCCCTTTAAACTAATACTATAACCATTGACAAGCAGCCAATATTTTCTCCGAGTATTACAATGATGTGAACATGTGCTGCATAGAATCCACACTTGTAATTTCCTATCTGTTTACATGTAGTTATGTTTGTAGAACCATCACCTCTCTCAAAACCTATTTTTAAATGATGCATCCTTCTTATAAACAAATTTAACATCCCCCTTAAACAAGTAGTCCTGCTTTTTATCCTTACTGATTATGTCCCAATTCCTCAGAATAATATCCTAATAATCTGAAAACAATCCATTGTATACTGATATATATAAAGAATACTTACTACTCATCTTACCTTCTTCTACTGGCAGATTTAAGGTATTGATCAGGGTCCAGACCTGTATGCTGAATATGGCCTAAGCACAATTAAGAACCTACTCTTCTTTTGTAAGACACTATCATTTTGTATTTTTGGCGCATAATTGTTCAGGATACCCTCTATTCTGAAACATATTGGTTATAAACTTTTGAATTCATCCACAAAATCATCATCATTACTAGCACCATTCTGGCAGCCCTGACCATCTGCCCCTTGACAATTTGCTTTTTTCTGATCAGTCCTAGGTGCTTTCCAAGCTGGTGTAATGCAAATAAGCATTTGAAAAGTTGATTTCCTATGAATATTAGAATGTAATCATTTACACCGAATTCTATGTATCAAGGTTAACTTCTCATCCAAATATGTTATTTCTTTCTCACTTATTTCATGGTAAACTTCTAAAACCTCACCGTGTTGTTAATAATGTACCCAATAAATAGTTCCAACACTTATCCTTTCTCTCATCCCGGCATACAATAAATATGTTAGTCAAGGTATCTTGTATATAGTTTAATATGCTTAAAATACTCAGTTTTAAAGATGTACTGAACTTCCCAGTAACTCATAATCAAGTTAGCGAAATGGGGGCACACAAGATGCCCCATTTTGCTTTACTCCATTTGTCTGCTGATAATAATTACCCTCTATAGTATATACAATTTATCTATTACACTACTAATTCCATAAGGTTCACCAGCATAATTATCTTATCCTGATCCTATAACATGTAGTTTCATATAATTGCTCCTCTAGCCAAATAAGGCCCGATATCTTGGGGGTGCAGTAAACAAATGGCTATACATCGACTGTGATGAATGAATCTCCTCCTTCATATTTAACTCCTTGATTTTAATACAAAATCCCAAGCATCTTGTAATATAGGAAACTTAGTCAAACATTTCTTGCTTGAGACATGGTAATCTAAAACTGACCAACAAAACATGCTCTTATTTCTCTTGCACCATCAACTATAGGACCCGAAATGTGCAAGTTATCCTAGGCCTTTATGAATTTTGTAGGTATGCCGATATACCAGCTAATTACTGGATATTCATTATTCATATAATTATATTCATCTTCTATTATATCTCCTTTATGTAGCATATTTTTGAAGTGTTAAGTCTATCTTGGCATATCGCTATATAAGCTATTTCATTAAGGGCACTACTTCCTTGTAAGAGCCTCCTTGCAAGATGCTGGTCATATAAGAAATGTAATCCTGTGCACTGGTCAGCAACCACCTACATTACCCCTATCGGACTCAATCCTAACGCTTGACTCTAATACTATATATACCATTAAACATCCTATATTCCTCTTTGGACATAATGTATTGAATTTTTATAGGTCCTATAAAATTTCCTCATTTCAAATTCTCACTTAGTCTTTTCAAAATGACTATTTGGTCGTTCATTTGGTGGATTGAGATGCACTTGCTCTTTTAGGTGCCCTGTCTTTCTGTCAGTATAAGTTTTACTACGTCATCAGGACACATATTAAACAAAAGTTTTTTAAGTTTTAATTTGTAGGTGAAACATTTTTAACTCCATAATTGGTTAAGCAAGTCCAACTTTTCCTGCAGGACCAAGGTGAAGCCTTTTGAAAATAGGATTCACCTGTGTATATATACACATATAT
>NC_056733.1:1081741802-1081914302 GCF_019279795.1 Protopterus annectens | reverse complement strand
TGACACCCTGGTTTTCCTCCAATCCCTCCTTCACCTTTTCCTTAGATAATACAGATGACACCCTGGTTTTCCTCCAATCCCTCCTTCACCTTTTCCTATTTAGGTAATATAGATGACACCCTGGTTTTCCTGCAATCCCTCCTTCACCTTTTCCTACTTGGATAATACAGATGACACCCTGGTTTTCCTGCAATCCCTCCTTCACCTTTTCCTACTTAGATGATACAGATGACACCCTCGTTTTCCTGCAATCCCTCCTTCCCCTTTTCCTACTTAGATAATACAGATGACACCCTGGTTTTCCTCCAATCCCTCCTCCTTTTTCTACTAGGATAATACAGATGACACCCTGGTTTTCCTGCAATCCCTCCTTCACCTTTTCCTACTTGGATAATACAGATGACACCCTGGTTTTCCTGCAATCCCTCCTTCATCTTTTCCTACTTGGATAATACAGATGACACCCTGGTTTTCCTGCAATCCTTCATTCACCTTTTCCTACTTAGATAATACAGATGACACCCTGGTTTTCTTGCAATCCCTCCTTCACCTTTTCCTATTTAGGTAATACAGATGGCACCCTGGTTTTCCTCCAATCCCTCCTTCACCTTTTCCTACTTAGATAATACAGATGACACCCTGGTTTTCCTCCAATCCCTCCTTCACCTTTTCCTACTTAGATAATACAGATGACACCCTCGTTTTCTTGCAATCCCTCCTTCACCTTTTCCTACTTAGATAATACAGATGACACCCTGGTTTTCCTGCAATCCCTCTTTCACCTTTTCCTATTTAGGTAATACAGATGACACCCTGGTTTTCCTGTAATACTTTAGTTGGTGTTTGCCTAGAATGGTTTTGTACTGACATGTAAAACAAAGAAATGCTGTACCACCTCTGGAAGTCAAACAATGTATTCTAATACACAGTTGATACAGTATAACCTGAAGTACTGTAAATAACAAACTTTGCAATTTACACATACTAAGAACTTTCTGCAAATACTTGTTCATAGCTTCATAAGTTGTGTACCAGGCTAATGGCCCCGAAGCCTTTACAAGTCTAGCCTACAAATCTAGCCCACAGAAGTGCCCTGGTATTGTGCCGCCCATCATCAGTTCCCAGTGCCTGTATTAAGTAGAAACACAGGAGTGATCTCCAGGGTGAACTTTCTATTTCCCATCCACTCATTAAGATTTCTGTTGAAGAGGGCTAGTGAGATGCTCTGCTTGACATTTATGGGAACTCTATTCCAGAGCATGGGCAGTCTTCTGGGTTATGAACCTGCCCCTCCAGCATGTTCTGTTGATTGTGGTAATGAGGTTGAGGGTCTCTGAAGCGTGTGGTGCAGAGGGAATGGGATTTCTTTAGATGTTACATTTCTAACAGAGATGGGTCAGACATGGCTTTGTAATTCAAGCAGAGATCACCTCTTAGTAGATGATATGAGACAGAGAATAACTGGAGTTCTTTTGAGTCTGTCCATGTAGGATATGTGTTTAAGGCCGAGGATCGTCTTCGTGAGGTACTTTTGTGGTCTCTCCAGCTGTTGCAAGTGTCTAGTGAGGTACATGCCAAATGGGTCACTATACTTTTTGACTGGTCTAATGAGGGAAGAGTAGAGAAAGAAATGATGACCTCTTTCTTCCTGGATGCAAAACCCTTGGTAATGAGATGTGCCACACAGGACTTTCTGACCACAGTGGCAATGTGGTGGTCGAAGGAGAGGTTGCGGTCAACCTGTGTCCACAGATCTCTTATAACGCCTTCAGTGTTCAGTGGGCTCCCATCGATATGGTAATTAATAAGAACCGAGTTTATCCCAAAGGGGATGACTATGCATTTTTTGGCATTAAGCTTAAGGCCATGGTTTTGACACCAGTCATTGGTCTCAGTGAGGCCTTTCTTTAGGATGTCTGCATCACTTGGGTAGTTAATAATGGCTCCCAGCTTGCAGTCCTCTGCAAATTTGGTCAGCCAGATGTAGATGCCAAACAGGAGAGGACCCAGGACCGATCCTTGTGGGACTCCACTCGTGACTGGTCGGCAGTCTGACTTGGAGTCTGCTACTTTCGCACTGTGTGTTCCATCTGAGTCAATTTTCAACCCACCTAACCATATAGGGGTTGATGCCTAGTTTGGTGAGTTGATCAATAATTCTTGAGTGAGGAATGGCATCAAATGCCTTGGCCAAATAGAGGTAGGCTGTATGAGCTGTCTTACCTTCATCCACCACTCTGGTGACTGACTCAAAAAAGTCAACAAGGTTGAGCAGGCGTGCACTACCTTTCACAAAACCAAATTGCATGGCTCTGGAGTTTGGAGATTCCCTATATTCTTATTGATTAGGTCTATGATGATGCTCTCCACACCCTTACATATCAGAGTCATGCTAATGGGGCGATAATTTCCAGGGTCTGTAGTCGCTCCTCCTTTATGGAGAGGGATGACTGTAGCAGTGCACCATTTGGTAGGGACAAAGCCTGAGGTGAAGCTGTGAGTGAACACAGCACAAAGATGTGGTGCCAGTTCACTTTGTAATTCATGTAGGACACAGCCAGGGATATTGCTGGGTCCCATGGAAGCTGTATTCTTGGCCTTAGACAATGCAGCTTTAACCTGTGTTGCAGTAATGCAGGGTGCCTGGCATTCTTCCAGTATTGGGATTGGTCCTTTGGGGGGGGAGAAAGGGGTAAAGTTGGCATTGATTTGTCAGCCAGTATGTTGGCAGCATCTGTTGGCTCAGTATAGGAGGTACCATTGTGCAGTAATTAAGAGTAAATCTGGGTATTGCCATGAAGATTCTTGATATAACTAAAGAAGGCTTTGCGGTTGTTTTTAGTGTCTGCTGCAATTCTGATTCACAGCAGGTTTTGATGAGGGCTCTCAACTTTTTTTGAGGCTAATAAGGGAATTTTTCCAGTCTTGGGACATCACCTTTTTCTGCAACAGTTTCTTCCTTCTGTTGTAGAGTTTATTAATGGCAGGGGACCACCAGACTGGCTTCCTTTTTTCAGAGGAGAGTGTCTTGGTTCTGTTGGGTATGGCTAGTTCCATGCATTTATGTATGTGTTCGTACAGTGCATTGTTGTATAATTCAGCAGTCATCCATATATTTTCCACTGGCATAAGTGCCATGAAGTTAGCCACCTCTGTTTTTAGGAGTCCAAAGTCAGCTTTGGAGTAAGTTTTCATGGTGGATAACTTTGCAAGGGGGGGATGTGGGTGAGATATGGATTTCCATGGTGATTAGTTTTTGGTTAGATCTAACTAGGGAGGAACTGACTATTGGTGTAGAGCAACGGTTGCCCATGTTAGTAATAACAAGGTCAAGGATGTTGCTTCCTGTAGTGGGGGTAAGAATGAGCTGGTCCAGGGCATTGGAATTGATGAATTCCAGGAAGTGTTGGGCCAGTGGGTAGGTGCTTGAGTAGTTTTCCCAGTTGATAGAGGGGTATTTGAAGTCTCCTAGTATGAGAGTGTTGGGTAGGACAGATTTCAGGGTTCTTAGGAACATGGAGTGAGAGTCTAGGGACATGTATGGGGACCGATAGCAGGCTATGACCTGGATCGCAGTCTTACTCAATGTTAGTTGTACCTGAAGTATCTCAGATGCATTATGCTGGACTACTAGTCTGGAGGTGTGCAGATCCTTTATGAATATGGAAACACCACAGCCTTTGGAGCTTCGGTCCATATTTCAGGGCTGGAAGGTGTGGAATGAGTTAAAGCCTGGTAGCGCAGGGGGTGCTTTCTGCTGCATTAAACCAGGTCTCCGTTACAGCACAAGTGACAATGTTCTCCATTTTGAGGAGTGTGAATGTTGTAATTTATCTGTATTGCAAATTGTGTTAACTTTGAAATTTTGTGTGATTTTACACTTGGGTCATGGCTGAAAAGGCTCCCAAAGAGCAGCTAAAATAAATAAAAGCACACATAAGTATCTATACATGTATGCATGCAAATATATACACTGCTATTTAGAACGTACAGTTGTGTAAAATTTTACCTTAATGGTAGGTGAACTTCTCTTCACTGTTGCAGTATTCTTTACATAAGGGATCTCCTGCCAAGGATAGCTAAACATCGGCCAGTGTAACAGAGCCTTTAGATCTTATAAGTGCCGTATGTCACATACATGCTCCCTGTGCACGGCAAAGGGCAGAAAGGTGATGTATGAATGTACACACTCAGAACCGAATTGCCCCAGGAGGAAAGAGTACCTTTCAGGTACAAAGTAGAGCATGTACATCCAGAAGGAAGGAGGAGAGAAGGAAAAGGGAGCAAGAACCCCTCGGCCGGGAGGATAACAATGACATGGGGTTAAAGGCTACGGGGGGAGGGGGCATATAAAACCAAATACTGCAATAGTGAAGAAAAGGACATCTACTGTTATAGTAAGATTTTACACAACTGTGCCATGTCCTTCCATATCACTGTTGCAGTACTCTTTACATAAGGGAGAGTACAAAACCTAAGAAGGAGCCCAGGAAGAGGAAGGCACAGAACAGCCCTCTATAAACCCCTGCAGAATAGCCTTGACAAAAGCTACCGTGGCCCTAGAAATAAAATCCTATTTGTAATGTTTAGTGAGAGTATGAACAGAGGACAAAGTACAGCCTCAAGGATGGAACTGGTGGCCAAAACTCTTGAAAAAGGCACTGGATGAGGCAACCGCCCTAGCAGAATGTGCCTTTACAGACTAAGAAAGACATTTTCCATGTAATGAATAACAAAAGGAAACAGCCTTTGAAATCCATGATGAGATGGTTTGCATAGAAATGGCCAAATCCAAAGTACTGGGATGAAAAGAAACAAAAAGGTATCAGACTTGTGAATTGTTTTCCTTTTATCTAAATAATACCTGAATGGTCTACGCAGATCCAAAGTGTAAAGAACCTTGTCAGTGACGGACTGTGGAGAAGGAAAAAAAGGAAGGTAGGTGAATAAACTGATTAAGGGACAACCCATTAATGACCTTGGGCATAAACAAAGGGTTAGTTCAAAGAGACACCCGGTTTCTGTGAAAAATTAAAAAAAAGGAGGAATAGCCCTGAGATCCTGAAGTTTAGACACTTTCTTGGCTGAAGTAACAGCCAAAAGAAGAACAAGTCTTCCAAGTACAATACTGCAAGGAAGCTGAACTAACCGGTTCAAAAGGAGCTATAATCAAATTTTCAAGTACAAAACTAAGGTCCCAGCAAGCTGGAATAAGCTTTTTGGGAGGCCTGATATGAAGGACACCATTAAGAAATTGCTTGACCTCAAACTGAAAGGTCAAAGGAGTATTCAAGAACAAACAAGAGAAATTGCTGACAGGTGAGCTTTAACTGAAGAATATGTCAACCCAGCATGGAGCAGATCACACAAATAAGAGAACCAGAGGAACCTCCACAGAGGGTGGATCCTGATGGTGAGAAAGGTACCAGGCAGAAAATCCTTTCCGCTTAGACAGATATAATTCTTTGGTATCAGTTTCTGGTCTCCTGCAAACTCGGAACACATCTTCAGAAAAGAGGTGCCTAAAAGAAATCAAAACCTTATCATCCACAATGTTACCTGAAGAGTGGACATATGAGGATGGATAAGAGATCCCCTCTCTTCTGTGAGAAGCTCCATCTGGTGAGGTAACTTGTGGTGATTACCCCTTGGCAAGTCACAAAGAATGGGAAACCAATGCTGTCTGGGCCAAAAGGGAGCTACTAGCATGATTTTGGCAGAGTCCTATCTGATCTTGTGCTCATGGCAAGGGATAAAGGGGAGAAGGCAAACAGAAACATTCCCTTCCAAGGAAAAGACAGGGCCATTTACTTTCCAAGTCAGAGAACATGGTAAACAGAATAGGGAGAAGTTGCCTTTCCAGAGGAGGCAAAAATATCTACTTGAGGAATACCCCACTCCATGGACTATGTCCAAACACATCTCTGTGAAGCATCCATTCATGAGCCTGTGTTCTGGATTTGATCAAAGAGCCTGTCACTAGATTGTGCTCTGAGGGAATGTAAACTGTCACTTCATACCTAATAGCCAGATCCCATGCCTGAACAGCCAATCTGTAAAGGAGATAGGACCTCGACCCCCCCCCCTTCCCCCCACCTGCTTGCTGATGTACCACATCACAGTGGTATTCTCTGTGAAGCCTTTGAGGGGGCCGGGATGGAAAAGGGAATGAAAGGCTTACACAGCCAGCAAAGCTCTCATGTCTTTTATATTAATATGATCTGACCTCTGATAAGGTGGCCAGACATTCTGGACCTTTAGGGGGCAACAAAAAGGCCCCCACCCCAAGTCTAAGGCATTCTTGAACAATTAATGAGAAGGAACTGCAGCTTGGAAGGGAAGCCCTGGACTGAGACAGAGTTGTTGTATCCTCCACTGGAGCTCAAGTTTGAGACAAGGAAGAAAAGGAACAGGGAAATCCAGGGGGTGGCAATGTTGAAGCCACACTGATTTGAAGCATCACTGAAACGTCCTTATATGGAGCCTGGTGACAGGAAGCATGGGAATAGTGGAGGCCATAAATCCCAGAAGCCAGAGAAATTCCCTGGCTTTGAGAGAGGATAGAGGAAGCAGAGAATGGAAAAAGGTTGCCAGAGACAAAACCTTGGGAGCAGAAACAGAAGCTAGCATGGGAATAGTCTGAAGTCTGCAACCAAAAAAAAATATGATCTTGGGAGGGCATCACAAATGTTTTTTTTAGATTTATGGTGAACCCCAGACTTTGTAAAAGGCAAGTGGTGAAGTGGAGAGTCTGCAACAGACTGCTGGGAGAAGGAGTTTGAATGACCAGGTCACCCAGATAATGAAAAATCTGTATCCCCGAAGCCTACAAAAAGCAATGGACTTTTTACTGCCCCAAGGATGTTCAAAGGGCAAAGCAGAAAATTCAAAATGGAAGGAAGAAACAGAGAAATGTAAGCATTTCCTGAACACAGGTTGAATGGGGTTGTGAAGGTATGCATCCTTGAAGTCTAGAAAAACCAAAAAGGCATGCGGTAAGAAGACAAGGAAACAAGATTTGAAAAGACAGCATTCAGAAAGAAGAGACCTTGAGAAAGCCGTTGAGCAAAGAAAGATTCAGAATTGGTCTCCATGTACCTTCATTCTGAAGAACTAAAACCATTCTGGAGTAAAATCCCTTTCTGACATGGGTGGGTGGGTGGAACAGGCTGAATGGTGCCCTGATCCAAAACCAACTGTGGAACCTATGGGAAATGAGGAAGTTATTCTTGAGGAGCTTGAGGAATGCCTGGAAAGGGGTGTGGGAGGGATTTTCAAACCAAGAAATGCCCCTGACGAATGACAGACAGCATTCCAAGAATTTGAGGTGATCTGATGCCAGATGTTAGAGACACAGAAAGGCAGACCGACAAGCGGACCTGACCAAAGGGAAGAGAAGGCCAAATGTCAAATGGAGACAGGCTTGTCCTGAAAGGAAGACATGTGAGTCAAAGGAGTCTGGTTGGATTTAGAAGAGAGGAATGCGCCATGATCCCTTCTTACCTTTAGGAGGTGGGCGAGTCTACTGACAGACAAAGGTGGACTTGGAAGGATAATTCCTTTGGAAATTAGAGGAGACATATACATGTTTGAGTTCCTACAAAGCCTTACCCTTATCCCATGGAAACTTAAACAGGTCAGCAGCAACTGTCTGAAAAAGATTTGTGTTATCCAAATGTTTGGCTTTAATATAATCAGGTAAAGCCTGAAGGTGTAGCCAACAATAACATCTCATCACAGAACCAAAAGCAGCAGCCCTAGAAGAAGCATCAGCTATATCACAGCTGCATTTTATCGAGTGACGTAAGACCTGAGAAGTGGACCCAAGGAAGGAAAGAGATGAAGCCTTCCCATCAGAATCAGAAAGTTCAGACACCACCTTAGCCAAATGAGAAATAAAAGCCAAAACATACCTGGTCATGTGGGTTTGGTAATTAATGGCTCTAAAAGACAGGGTGGCAACAGTATATACTTTTTTTTACCAAATCTTTCCATAGCTCGACTGTCCTTATGTGAAGGAAGGAGCTTAGTAGATGGCAACAGCTTAGAAGGTTTATCAGAGGAAACTGAAACAAGTGAAGGAAGAGCAGAAGGCACCATACAGAAATGCGCTACCCTCAGGCACCTTGTGGAACCTGTCAAGTTTCTTAGGAGCTGGAGGCTGAGAATCAGAAGCTACAGAGGCAGCAGAAAAGGTGTCCAAAAGGGCTGCCAGAACAGGAGGAACAGCAAACAACTTAGGAGATTCCATCTGTAAAACCAGACCTGGGAGAAATCCCATTTAAAGCATTCCATCATAAGAATAATAGTATCCCCAAAGACTAATTCTTCTAAAGGGGAGTCTTAGCTCAAAGAATCCTCTTTTTCTGACCCATAATCGAGAGGGGAAGGGATTTAAGAGGAGTAAGAAAGGGATTCCTCCCCAGAATCCAAGTTCTCATCTGAGGGATTCAATTCCCTGGGTCTTGTAACAGGAGTGAAAAATCAGGGACTGACACCCCCTTGAGAAGGCTTCAAGACCATTAAACAATTGAAGAGACCTTGAGTAAAAGCCTGCCATTCATGTTGGGGATCTTTAGCAACAGTAGTAAATAGTTTTGTTTTCTGCCCCCCCCCCTTTTTATGCCCTATGCTGTGGTGGGGAGCATACATGTGACATACAGTGCCTTTAAGATCTAAAGGTTCTGGTATGCTGGCTGGATGCTGGGTTATCCTTGGCAAGAGATCCCTTATGTAATGAAAAATGCAACAGTGATATGGAAGGACATCCTTTGGCATGTCCAACCTCCCACCCCAGCACATACTTAGTTGACAAAAAAAAAAAAAAAAGACTAAACCCATGCATAGATCAAGCAGTCCATACCAACATTATACCTACATCATCACAACACCTGAAATGCCTGAGAATGTATCTAGTGAGGTATAGAGAAGTGAAAGCTGAAAATTTCTAAAGACTTGTATTTAATAACAAAAAAAATAAAAAGAGCACAATAGACTGAGCGCTTTTGTTCCTTATCCAGAACTTCATCAAAATCTTTAATCTCGAGTGTCACATGCCTTTATATACAAATTAAAGGGATAACCATATAAAAACTACTAATACAATTTTAAAACCATAACCGTTTTTTTAAACATATTAAATAGTCTCATTTCTTAGTTTGAATATAAAAAAATAAATAAAAATACATTTAAAATATTTGCTGTTGATAATTAAATTATTTGTGAAATACTTAATTTTGAGTAATTGTGTATATATATATATATATATATATATATATATATATATATATATATAAACCACAACTACAAACAAATTGCAGTTTTAAAGCAGAATATATGGAAATCATATTGTTTAGCCCTGGGTAGTTCATGGCATTCAATTTTAATTGCCATACAAGTTCCTTAAACTCCAGGCGTAATTCTCAGTCACCTCTTCTTGGGTCATGGGGAACTTTTTCAACTATGCTAAATCTAAACAAACAGATTTCCTTACAACTTAGGGAATGCTTATACGGAGAATTATTCATATTGTTTTCATATCATAAATATGTTCATTAATTATTTTTGATAAGGCAAGTTCCATTTTCCCAATGTAGAAACAGGTGTATCCCTCACAGACTGCTACATAAACTACACCTATTGTAAAATCTGATTTTACTATTCAACCCATTTTCAATAATAAATTCATCTGCAACTAAAATATGAAATCAATGTTTAATTGCACTGCAAGTAGTCATTCCTAAACTCATCCTGGTTTGATTCCCTGAGTTACGAATCTTTTCCAAACATTGTTTTATACTGGGAGCAATTTTGTAAACAAATTGTGGTCTATCCCCCAAAACAACATTCAAACTGGGGCATGTGTTAATACTATACCAGTTTTTGTCAATATATCCCTAATTTTATATGCAGCTTCATTACTTTCAATAATATCTACCATTGGAGCCGTTGTGGGTGCCCAGACTGGGGATACTGTCCCTGTACCGGCCGCCTCAGTAGTCCCCACAGCATGAAGTCAGTAACCCAGTCCAGGTGGCAGCAACAATGCCCACGATAGGGCTCTTATTAATGTAGGCTTTCTGTAGACCATGGATGTAAATCCTCTGTCCTGTACTAATCAAAGTATCCAAGAAGTTCATATTTCTACTATTAAAATTCCATGAAATTCTAAACTTAAAAAAGGAGGTGGAATTATTTAAAAAATTAAACTCCTCCGCCATTTCCCTCACATTTGTCCAGATGAATATATTGAATATAATGAAGCAGCAAAAAAAATTTAGATACACTGACAAAATTTGGTATATTATTAGCAATATGCCCCAGTTTGACATTTTCGAGGATAGACCACTGTTTAAACTTCTCCCAATATGAAACAATGTTTGGAATGGATTCATAACTCAGGGAATCAAACCAGGATGAGTTTAGGAATGACTACTTGTGGTGCATGTAAACAATGTTCTTATATTTTAGTTGCAGATACATTTTTTATTGAAAATAGCTCGACTTGCAAAATCAGGTTAGTCAAAGGCAATTGTAAAACAATAGGTGTAGTGTATATAGCAATTTGTAAGGGATGCACCTGTTTCTACATTGGGAAAAAGGAATATGCCTTAACAAAAAGGATTTATGAACATATTTATGATATGAAAACAAAGAATATGAATAACGCTTTATATAAACATTCCCTAAGTTGTAAGGATTACGCTCATTTAGATTGGGAATAACTGAAAAAGTTCCCCGTGACCCATGAGGAGGTGACTGGAAATTACGGATGGAGTTTAAGGAACTTGCTTGGCAACTGACATGATTTCCATATAGTCTGCCTTAAAACTGTGATCCATGAAACTATAGGATAATTTGTTTGTAGTTATGGTTTATATACATTTACTTGAAAAACGTTTGTGTTATGGTATGAAAATGTTGAATTAAATATTTCGCAAATCAGCAACAACAAAGATTTTAAATTACTTATTTTTATTTATTTATTTATTTTTACATTCAAAGTAAGAAGTGAGAAAATGTAATAGGGTTTGAACCCAGTACTGGTTTTAAAATTGTATTAGTAGTTTTTATATGGTTGGCCGTTTAATTTGTATATAAACTGCATGTGACATTCAAGATGAAAGATCCTAATGAACTTCTGGATAAGGAACAAAAGCGCTCAGTCTGTTGTATTCTTTGTTCTTCTGTTTTTTTATTTATTTTTTTATTAAATACAAGTCTTTGGAAGCCTTTTGGAGTGGTCCTTTTGGCGGTTTCACTTCACTATACCTTACTAGATACATTCGGAGGATTGTATGTCACTTTGAAAAGTGTTGGTTGGTTATGGCATACACCAGAAGGGTGAAGGTTAACATGCCAGTATTATACTTACCCATCTGTTTCAAGCCTTTTTCGTTTTTCAATGATCTGTAAGGAAACAAATGAACAGATTGTCACAAGTGTAATATTGGCCTTGGCCATTCAAGTCTAAATCTTTAAGGGGTCTCCATTAAGTTTAGAAGAACTACTGAAAAACAGTACTATTTGTGCAAGTAAAGTATCACTGTAAGACATACTCACCATAACAGGATATCTTCAAGTAGCAGTCTCTTCAGCAACACCAATGACATAAGGGTAGTCTGCAATAAAACTTCACAGAACAGCACTAGCCAGATTTCTCATAGGTGCTTCTCTGGAAGTGGGAGGAGACAATACACCCCATGTCCCTTGCCACTGGAGGCTTTCTATATTGAGCTCCCTTCTCTTTGCCTTCGTGTGTTCTGAAGAAGAAACATATCCACATTAGGAAGCCTACTTGACTTCCTTAGTTTAGCCAAAAAGAGATAAAAATTACTTGTTTTCCTACATGCAATCCAGAATTTTGGAACCAAGGGGGGATGCTGACATGAATTTCAGAATTTCTAGAGCTAATAAGGTCGAATTCCTCACAACCTCCCCATAAACTTAAAGCACAGTGCTAATCCTGTAGTCTATCAAGTCAACAGTTTGGGAGTGGGAGTCCAGAAATGCTCTTAGGAATGACTATTTTCCTTCATTAGTAAGGCTGGACTTCAATGTTCAAAGAAATTCTCAAGGACTGGAAAAGGTTCAAGAGGTGCTGGGCTGCATGGTGGAAGGTTGGATCAGGCAGATGCCCAAGATAGGGATGAATATGAATTCCCCTGGACTTGAAGTGAGCAAATACCAGTGACAAGTACCTGGTGAATATCCTGACTGACAGAAACATTCACAATCTTAAGTATTATCCTCAGAGAATGGCTACATATTCAGTCAGACGTAACTTACAAATTCATATGAAAGGCATGTGAAAAGCCCACTTGAAGTACACTGTGCACTTCTTGTTTTCTATTTTCTGTCTAATAACGTTTTTTGAATGAACTGGCAATTAGTGTTTCGTATTTCTATATCCAACTTCCATCCATTAAATACTCCACAGTTAAACATGTGTTTACATTCACGAGCAACAGTCTCAGGGATATGCATTCACTGTAACTCCTATTAGTTCCAGCCCTCTGAAGAGGTGTCCATCTCTGTATACTTTGTTTACCACAATCAAATCTCCCTCCACATTCTGTAGGCATGGAATATTCTCACCGAGTTCCTGTTTAATTTTTTTTATTTTTTTTTTATCTTTTCTTTTACATGGATGCTAAACCGAACCCTCATTATCAAGCACAATATGTAGTACAGAATTAAACAATGCCATTAATAACTTTGGTACTCTCACATTTATAATTCTGAATATACAGTAGCCAGTACCTTGTGCATTGCACATACAGCGGGTATAAAAAGTGTACACACCCCTGTTAAAATGCTAGGTTTTTGTGATATAAAAATGAGACCACAATAAATCATTTCAAAACCTTTTCAATTGAAAAACAAATCTGTTAGGGGAAAATATAAAAATTAAAAAATGTACAATAAGCTGGTTGCATAAGTGTGCCCACCCTTAAACTACTTTGTTGCTTTTGATTTTAATTACAACATTTAGTCTTCTTGGGTAGGAGTCTATCAGCATGGCACATATTGACTTGCCAATATTTGCCCACTCTTTCTTACAAAAGCACTACAAATCTGTCAGATTGTGAGGGCATCTCTTGTGCACAGCCCTCTTCAGGTCACCTCACAAATTTTCTATTGGATTTAGGTCTAGGCTCTGGATGGGCCATTCCAAAACTTTAATTTTCTTCTGGTGAAACCATTCTTTTGTTTATTTGGATGTATGCTTGGGGTCATTGTCATGTTGAAAGGTGAAACTCCTCTTTACATTCAGCTTTCTAGCAGACGCCTGCGGTTTTGGGCTAAAAGTGATTGGTATTTGGAACTGCTCAATTCCCTTCACCTTGACTAAAGCCCCAGTTCCAGCTGAAGAAAAGCAACTCCAAAGCATGATACTGCCACCACCATGTTTCACCGTTGGAGTGTTCTTTTGGTGATGCAAAGTGTTGTTTTTGCGCCAAACGTACCTTTTGGAATTGTGGCCACAAAGTTCAAACTTGGTCTCATCAGACCATAACACATTTTCTCACATGCTTTTGGGAACCTGATGTACTGTTTTGCAAATTTCAGCCGGGCCTGGATGCTTTTGTGTGTAAGAAAAAGCTTCCATATTGCAACCCTATCCCATAGTCCAGATATATGGAGAATATTGCTAGGAGTGGAAACAGACAAACTAAAACTTGACATTCACATATCCATGACCATAAAAAAAAAACACAAAAAACTTAAGAGCGTTATACAGAAATAAGCAACTTCTCACCAAAGCAGCAAAGATTTCAATAGCAAATTCCCACCTTATCTCTACCTTACTTTATGCCTCTCCAATATATACCAAACTAAGGCAATGCGATCTAAACAAGCTAGAAACCTGCTACAACAAAATCGCCAAATTCACCACAGGGGCATCCTACCATAGTCACCACTGTCTCTCACTTGCTGAACTGGGCTGGCTTGAACTCCCTCACCTCCTTCAATGGTATCAACTCTCACTCGCCCACAAACTAGTAAACCATCCACTAAATGTCCCATCCCTTCAGAATCTACTCCAACCCTATCACACCACCAGACCACTAAGATCCAGCAACAAAAATCACTTGCAGATCACTAAAGCCAATAACTCTGCTGGTGAAGCACTATTATCTTGTGCCATAGCCAAATGATGGAACTCCCTCCCACCCACAATTACCTCCATGCCATCATGCACCCACTTCAAAACTTTACTAAAAGCGCACCTAAAAACATGCTGGCTATGCCCTTGCAACTCCCACTCTAATATCACCCACCCCATCCAACCACTACCTTTCTTTCCACTCCACTAGCTACCTTGATTATAGCAAGCTCAGATGCTCATAAGTCTAGTACTTATTACACAACAGGAACTTCTTATTGTAACATTTGTTAATGTCTGTTATGTACTTCACAGATAAAGATTCTAGTTGTCTACTGATGTACTATGTTCTTCATTTGTAAATATGTTGTAAGTAGTTGCTATGTAAATTGTTAATCGCTGTGTAATCCAATGTAACTACTGTCTTGTTTATTTTAACTGTGGAGCTTTTCTCCCCGGGCCTCCACTGAAAATGGACCTACGTCCAGTCAGACAATCCCGGTTAACAAATATAAATAAATAAATAAATAAATAAATAAATAAATAAAATAAAATAAAATATTGGAGATTGTTGTTGCATGTAGTACACAATCAGTACTTGCCAGAAATTCCTGCAGCTACTTCAGTGTTGCTGTAGGTCTCTTAGCAGCCTCTCAGATCAGTTTTCATCTCGTCTTTTCATCAATTTTGGAGGGACAACCAGTTTTTACAAAGTCGCTGCTCTCATATTTTCTCCACTTTTTGATGTCTGTCTTCACTGTGTTCCATAATATATCCAATGCTGTGGAAATTTTTGTTGTACCCTTCTCCTGACCAATACCTTTCAATAATGAAATCCTTTTCATGCTTTGTAAGTTCTCTGCGAACCATGGCTTTTGCTGTAGTAGGCAACTGAGTAAATGTCAGGAAAATCCTACTAGGACAGCTGAACTTTATTTGGGGTTAATCAGAGTCTAATTGATTGCAGGTGTGTACCCAAGAGCACTGAATGCTGTAATTAAATCAAAAGGTGCTTGAACAAAGTATTAGTTTAAGGGTGTACACACTTATGCAACCAGCTTACTGTAAATTTTTTTTTAATTTTATATTTTTTCTCCTAACAGATTTGTTTGTTTTTCAATTGAACTGTATAGGTTATAGGTCACATTATTTATTTATTCTGGTCTCATTTTTTTTATATCACAAAAACCTGGCATTTTAACAGGGGTATGTACACTTTTTATATCCACTGTATATGCGCACTACAAAGGTTTATTTCTCATCTTTTAAATACTAGACTCTTTTATTAACTATTTGTTTCTTCTAATATCTTTTCTCCTATGTGGTAGTTTGCACATAACAGTATTTCATCAAATTATATGAAAATTTGTTTTAATAACAGTTACTGAAATTCCATTTACCTCTGAGCTTTCTGACTACAGAGTGATCCCCTTCCTGCAGTTTACGGTCTTCTTTTGAAGGTCTTACAAACCATCTTTGTGTTTGCATACTACACTGCTATTTATTCTGGCATGCGTAGATCAGAGGTGTATACAGACAACTGAGGTCCTATGAGTGTGGCTGTCTGGGAAAATTGTTATCAGGAGGGTTAACTTTTACTATGTGAATATGTACATCATTTTGTGTGTTTGTATAATGTTAATAGGTTCTGGGGGTGTGTTTGCTTTTTGTTTGAGGGTTTTCATTAAAACAAAAAGTCTTGTAAGATGTGATACAAGTTCAAATGGATATGACAAGAAATAACTGTATACAAGATCACCCTGCCAAACAATGTATGCATGTAACACAAAAGCTGAAACAGGGCATTTAAAAAAAGCTGTTGTACAAAACAGGTGGGAATAATCACTTCTTACCATAAAGACAACATTTTCCATATCATATATACAAAAAAGAAAACAGTAGTGAACTACATTTAAAAAGGCAGCATTCAAATAGCTATGCTACAGGAGACACATTTGGAAAGAACTGAGCATGTGAATTTGATAAAGGATTTCAGGACCGTTATGACGCAGAATATCTGGGAAAAAAGGAAAGGGGAATACTTAAATTAATTGCGAGGGGAGGTCCAATCCTGACAGAAGAGGTAAAAAAAAAGATAATGGCAGATTTTTAGTACTAAGGGGCTACTGGCAAGGGAGAAGGATTACACTGGTATGTGTTTATATTCTACCAAAAACTGCTATAATACAGCTTAAGAAAATTTTGGGAGAAATAACTTTTCAGCAAAGGAATATTACTTACAGGTGGGACTGGAATTTTATTTGCAGCAATGAAGATGTATCCGGGGGGCCCACAATGGAAAATATAACAAAACAGGGTGGATTTTTTAAGAAATTTATGCAAATATTTGGTATGGAATATGCAAGAGAATTTGCATATTATTCACCAAAGTACATGGGCAACGCTAGACAGAAATTATATTTCACATAAAGATGTGCATTTAATTTAAAGTTTTGATACTCATCCACTAAGTATTTCAGATCACACGCCAATAACAGCAAAATGAAAATGCAGGGTAATGAAATATAAACGAGACACTGGCATTTCCCCACCTATCTGTTAAGAGAGGAAATTAAGGAATGGGCAGTGGAAATTATTCAGTTATTAGGGAAGAGAGCAATTTCTTCAGAAAATATAGCAAAGGAATGGGATAAAATTAAAGTGAAGTTTAAAAATAGGGAAAACAAAGAGAGATCTAATTAAGAAGTAACAAGAATTATTTAGAGGGACTGACAAGTTGCAGTACTGCAGAATAGGGGGATTCTCACAGAACAAGATGAGGAGCAACTGCTTATTGCTAAACAGAAAGTAAAGGACTGCCTTGATAATATGCATGAGTTTAGAAAGATTGCCTGTAAGCAACGGTTTCTGAAAGAAACTAAAGAGCACAAAAGCTTTTAGCACAATGGCTCAGGCAAAAGTAGAAAGGGTTGTTGCCAAGTTTAGGAAGCCTATAACAAGGAAAATAACCAGAGATCCTGTAGAGATATTAGAAATATTTTGGAAATTTTATGAAAATCTTTATGACACAGAAAATGTGGAAATCAAGAAAAAGTAAAATGGAAATATTTCTGGAAGAATTAAATATGCCAAGGTTATAGATTCATGAGGCTCAAATACTAACAAGTTAGGACAGGAGGAAATGAAATAAAAATGGAGATATATAAACGATCTGCAGAAAATTCTCAGAGAGTAAAGGTTTTCCTGTGGACGTTTGGAAGCTAGGAGGGAAGAAAGCGATAAAGATCAGGAAGGTTTTGTTTAACAGTATTTTAAAAGGAGGAGAAGCACCAACATCCTGGAAGAAAGCAGTGGTGGCTGTTATACTTAAAGATGGTACAGGCCTAGCAGTTCCAGCTTCATACAGGCCCATTTCAATACTAAACCACAGTTATAAAGTGCTTATGTTTGTAATGGCTAAAAGAATGACAAAGGTGTTGCCAAAATGGACAGAAATGGATCAATGTAGTTTTGTGAAGGGGAGGCAAACATTTTCACAACATTAATAGAACACTGACAATCCAGAGGGAAGGAGGATGTAAGAAAATACCACTGTTGTTGGTGGGTCTTGATGCAGGAAAGCATTCAGCAGAGTAAGCTAGGAATTTATGAGTACGGCAATGGGAGCATTTGCATTCCCTGATAAAATTATAAGGTTGATTAGGAGGGTATATGAGGGATCGGAGGCAAAAATTAAAGTGGGGGCAGGTACCTATCTGACAAGTTCTGTTTAAGCAGAGGAACCAGGTAGGGGTATTTGCATTATGTTTAGAACCATTGGCAAAGAAAATAAGGGACTCAGAAAATCAAGAAAATAATTGGTGTGGTGCTCAGAAAAATCAAGAAAATAATTTGTGGGTAATCAAGACAAGTTGGCTTTATTTGCAGATGATATTATTTTATACCTGATGAAACCAGAAAGGGACATTTTGTGTTGTGGAACATTCTGAGACAGTTTCAAGTGGTTTCAGGATGCAAAATTAATGAAGATAAAACAAAGGCAATAGCTGCAAACTATGCACCCATATATGGATTGGTTCAGCAATACCCATATTTATACGGACATGATCAATCGAAGCACTTAGCAGTACAAATTAAAAATGATTCTGTTATGGCAGCTAAGGATATGTGGGAAGAGACTAAACAAAAGATAATACAAAAACTGGGAAACTGGAATCTCTCTTTTATGGACATGGACAGTAAGATACAAGAAGTGAAAATATTTTTAGTCACTTTAGTTTTATACACAGGTTAGGTACACTTAACAACAGAAGTTGTGGACAGCAATTAAAGAGATGAAGGACTTTATCTGAGAGGGGAAGGGGGCAAGAGTCAAGCAGGATAAGTTGATCCTTCTAACAGAACAAGGTGGCTTGGAATTATCGGATTTGAAGGGGTGCTTCAGAGCTGCACAGTTATGGCTCCTACAAATAGCACAAGCAGAAAGCTATAACACAAAGTGGAAAGGGATGTTGATGAAAGAAAGATCAAGAAACCAGGAGAGACTGGGATTTGTGATGCAGATCCTTAAGGAGAATAACAATAACCATACAGATTATTATTCCTTCATGTAGCAGAGCCTGTGGGCACTACATCAGACTTTGACATCACAGCAGCTCTGCCACAAGGCCCTACTCTTCCAAGTCTAGTGAGAAACTTGTCATTGTATAATAGCCTGTGGTCACTACATCTGACCACGATACTGTAGGACCTCTGCCACAAGGCCCTACAAATTTACTGAGAAATTTGTCATTGTGTAATAGCCTGGAGGTCACTACATCTGACCTCGATACTACAGGAGCTCTGCCACAAGGACTTACTCGTGCAAGTTTACCGAGAAATTTGTCATTGTATAATGTAAGCACATTTATCATGAAGAACCTTGCTATGTTTTAACTTATTTAAGTACATGCCTGCGTGTGATTTAAAAGTGTCTGTGTAACAGTCCGTGCACTCTAAGGACTTCTTACTAAGTTTGCCATACAGCATATGCCAGTTATTTAGCCTCAGGAAATGACAGAAAACCTGTTTTACTTTGTCATCTCTTTGTTAATTGCTTTGTACTGGCTATAAAATGATTATTCTCGGTTATAACTTAACCCGAGGGTGGGAAGCCTGCTTCGCTCCCCTTCCCCAAATCTCCCCCCTACTCTAATGTTACACTTTCTATATATATATTTCACTTGTGATTCTTTTCTAAAAACCCTCCCCATATGACCTTGCTACTTCTATAGATACACTTCTGTTTCTTGTTGCCTACTTACTATTTCCATTTATTTTTTGCCCCATTCCCAATTATCTTTCTCCCCACCCCTTCTGCTTTGCACTATATCCATTCATAATTACTACCCTCCCTAATAGTACCCATCTATTCCACATTGAATCTTTAACTTTTCCCAAATAAACCCTAATTTCTTCTTATTTTCTGACTACATCATTATGCTCTGGCCTTTCATACCCCTCTATTCCTTACATTCTAGACAAGATGCCAGGGCAACCTAACTCTCTTCTTTTATAGACAATACTTCTCTTCTTACCTATCCTTTACCAGCTTTCATCATCACCGAATCTCCTACTGCCCTGCAACTAGTTGTTTCCTTCTTAAATGTTATCTCCCCCACTACTTTACATCTATAAAATACAGATATCTGTACTTAATTATGCTACTTCTCAGCTCATCCTCTATTCTTCTTCTCCTACTGTGACATCTTTCATTCTACCATGACTCAATAATATCTCTTAACATCTCTCCACCTCTGCCCCAAGCACCTACCCATACTTGCTCTTCACACTTTCCACACATTGCACCAAACTTATTTAATACTGCTCCTATCTTTACTCTGAAAATAGATGGATTAAATGCACTTCAACTCAAACCAAAACAAAATTAAGTGCAAGAATCTTCTCCAAAATACATTTCCCAACATACTAAAATCCTTGTAGGAGGAGATATACACAATAATCTGTTCCACACCTATCACAATGAACACAAAGGTAATTCTCTCCCACACATTTCTCTAACTCAACAACAGCCAGTCCCCCAACACTGGTGATCTAATTTTTGCTGCAATAAATGTTAGAAGCATAAGAAGCAAAACTGCTGTACTACATCCACGAATTAAAGCCTGACGTTCTTGCTGTAACTGAAACATGGCTAAAACATAGCATAAATGACTCTGAAGTTATACCACTTGGCTATATCATCATCTGTAATAACAGTATAGAGAGGAAAGGTGGTGGTATTTCTAATTATTTCCCAACGCCTAACACTTTTCTCCTTACAGCAAACCAATACCAAAATTCAGTTCAGCAGAGCTTCTTAATGCTTTCCTCAAAATAAACTATAAACAAGTATGTATTACTGTACTTTACATCCCTCCTGGTGATAAAATAGCCATACTGGAAGATATCCTACATTGTATATCCATAAACTTTCCACAAGAAAAATTACTACTAGGTGATGTGAATGTCAACTTGTTGGACATAAGCTGTAACTCTCCTCATCTAGCATGAACTTATATGGTTTCATATAACTAATATTGTCCCACACATTATACCAACACATCAAACTTCCTATTAGACTGGATCCTAGTATCAGACACAAGCAAATACTCCACCGCAGGTACAATGTCAGACTCTCTCAGTGATCATTTCCTAATCTATATGACCAGTTTAACAACAAATATTTATAAAATAACATGAAACCTTGCCAAATTTGACCCAGAAATGTTCATTACTGCACTATTATCTACTAACTGGAACTTATTAAAAATCCCCCACTTAGAAGATGGTATAAATGAATTCAATACAACTTTTCTAAATATCCTAATTACCCTTGAACCTCATGGAAGGAAAAGACTAAAAACAAATAATGTAATTTGGCTATAAAAAAAGAGTAAAATGCTAATGCAGGATTGAGGAAAAAGCATGGAAAGAAAGGAAAAATATAAAACACCTCAATACCCTCAAACTTCAGAACGGTTCGCAATTGTACTGAACAAGCAAATAAATGAAACAAAAAAACTATACTATAATAACTATCAGAATAATACTGCACACAACACTAAAACGTTTTGGACATCCTTTAAAGAAAATCTTATACCCTGGCCAAAAATTCAACCCAATCCCCTCTTCCCGATAACTCACCATTTGAAACTACATTGCAGTTCAACTCTTATAGATAGTATAGCATCTCTAACCAAGGATTCCTCAACACTGAATCCCAACCTTGCCCAACAGCCACATATCACCACATCACTTTGACCTTCAAATGTGTACCCCCATCCTGTACAACACTACTCAAACAAACCATGCTCTTCTTCAGCTGATGACCTCCCAAGCAAGTACCTAAAAATAGCAGCCAGTAGTACTGCCTATCGTGCCTCAAGCCTCATAAATGAGTCAATCCAGGAATCCCATGTTCCCTCTCTCTGCACAAAGGAGGGAATTCAACAGACTTTTAAAAACTTTAGATCTACAGCAATCTTGTCTCACCTCACCAAAATACTTGAAAAATGTATTCAAAAACAACTGCTAGGCTATTGCCTGTAGGAGAAACTCCTAACCCCATACACAACATGGCTTCTGTCCTTTCCACACTACTAGCACTGCCCTTCTAACCTATATAGATACTGTCAATAAAGCTAGACAAAACAGCAAACTAGTCTCTTCCTTATTTCTCTACTTGTCTAAAGGCGTCAACAAAGTTTGTCACAGCAAACTTCTACTTCAAATGTCCTCACTACGTCTCTCGCAGTCCACCTTTCTGTTGTTCAAAAGCAACTGTCCAATAAGTATCCATCAGTAAAATGGCACTCCATGCTCTCTCCTTACCTCCCAGTCACCACCAGTGTACCACAAGGCTCTATCCTTGATTCTCTCCTCTTCAACATTTTCACCAGCACCCTCTATACAACCACACAACAGGCCACCCTAATACAATATGTAGATGATTCCACTCTTATTTGCACAACATGGTACACCTTCAAAAAACTACTCGGAAAACTAACAGCCACAGAAACATGGCATTGCAACTCACAACTCTTGCTCAACCCAAAAACGACCAAACTAGTACTCTCCCTCAACCCTCTCAAGAAAAAAAAAGTGTTCTCTCTTGATAATACCATTAAAGTCACTTTTCATAGTAAATCATTAGGGGTGATACTGGATGATAACCTTACATTTGACCTGCAGACACACAATGGCATAAGAAAAAAAATCATCAAAAACTAGGAATGCTTTACAGAGCCCAAAAGATTTCTCACGGACACAACTGAAACTACACTTGCCACTACTGAACTCCTCCCCACACCTCTTCATTGCACTTCCATCCTCATTAACATCACAAAAACTAAACCTTTAACAATGCTAGAATAAAGCTGCTAAATTTGCAGCAAATACCCCTAGCAGAACACACCAGTGTACATCACCAAAAAGACCTAAATTGGTTAGAACTGCCTCATCAACTAACATACACACAGCTTTTCTTACTACCTATAAAATTATCCAGCTGCCTGTCGCGCACTATAAACATTCTACACAACTATGTTTCCAGTTGGTCACTACGATCCAGTGACCAAAAACTCCTGTCTGCCTACAAACCGATCAAATCAGCATGCTAGACACCGTCTGTAGTTGTACCTGGTTGCCAAGACTTGGAACTACCATCCCTCCCATGTTTGAAAACCTCTCTGAAAGACTTCCTAGCTAAAATCTGCCTCTGTTCTTGCTCAAAACCAGGACAAACTATATCCGTAAATGTGAACAAGTACCTTTTCATTCCTTATACCTCCTTAATCTCCCTTCTTCACTTACTTCCTCACTTCTGTCAAATTCTCTTCCTATCTCTCTAAATATACCATAAGCCTATTTTTCCCTCACTTCATATTGCAAGTCCTGTTTGTATTAGACTACCTTACCTTTAATTTCTTTACAAACTGTCTACAATTTCTCTACATATTAAATAATTGTCACATAACTTGTATCAGTTCTTAACCAATGTTTTTATATCATGTCTAATTATAATTATTTGAACTGCAGAGGTTTTTGTTTTATTTTTGAAGACTGTAAAATTACTATTCTTAAAATGTTTTGCAATAATTTGGAGATTTTCTCTAGAGCCTCTGCTAAAAATGGCTTCTACACAGTCAGACTAACTAAATAAATATTCATATAACAGCAGAAGGTATTCCAAGAAATAAGCCAAAATAGGACTGGAGAAAGGAGATTCCGCCAATAGGGATGACTGCAATTAGGGGTACATATGACAGGCAAGAGGGGACTGGAATGTACTGGAGAAAACTGGCAAAGGAACCAAGGTATTGGGTGCAAATAATTAGTGGCCATGCTGAGTTTAACAGAATGTGAACAGGCTAAGAATTAATACAGACTGCAGGCTAGAGAATGCCTTCCCTTATCAAGGATTGATAGAGTACAGCCAAAGAGATAGAAACAGGGGGATCCTAAGTAAAAGACGAGCACTGGTAGAATTTTTAGTAGAATCTACAACAGAAGCTGCTGTTAAAAAGGGATAATTAGTAGGGCATGTAAAATACTGCATGATAACTTTTGGAATCAATCAGAGAAGGTTGAATCAATCAGAGGAGGTTAGAAATGATTAGGAAGAGAGAGTGGGTAAGCAATTCACAGAGAAACAATGGGAGGATATATGTATGGGTCCCAAGCTTTTGAAGCCTTGCTTGGACATGTTTGCATAATTACTTTTATATCCCAAGATCTACGAAGAATTTTTCCTCAAGTAGACCTCAAATGTTGGAGGTATGATAAGTAAGAAAGAGGTCACTGGGAACATATTTTAGTGGGTGCAAAGAGTTGGCAGACTTCTTTACTTGCCACCTCCTCTCTAATGAAGCTACTATAATCTACTAAAGGAAATGCATGATTTTGCTCGTCTGCAGACTATGACAGGCAAAGTCTAGTTTGTTCATTGGTGGAAATAATTCAAGATGAATTAAACTTGCAAATAATTTTCCCAAGCACTCTGTTAAAACTTATTAGTGGAGTACATACGCACACAAACACAGGCCTTACTTCCCCTTACAAAGCTGCATCATCAGCACATGCTACAACATTTCAGGATCATAACATTGCACAACATGGCATCTCAACATATCAGTACTGGCTGAAGTTCTCAAAGTCACATTCACACTGTTAAAGCCACATTTGATTACAAGTGGTGGACTGTATAGATATATGCCCCACAGCCCTGCCTCTGATATGAGACTTGGGCAAGTCTCTTATTGCTTTTTGCGACTTACCTGAGCAGGTCCATCCAGTAAAGAGCAATACAGGCCTGACAGTCCAAATCTCTGGAAACCAATGCCAGGTATAAAGTCCATTAGCCATGCAGTTCAAGTCTATAGATCAATTTTCTGGGGAGAAAGACCTGGCTGAATTGAATTTCATATTACCCCTGGAATGTCCAATGTCAATCTGCTCAGGGTCTGCTTTCAGGTGATGAACTCAGTCCTTCCTCTCATAACAGACTCTAAAATCTATCCAGAATTTTGAGAAACAGGAGGAGGCCTAAAATCAAGGTTATAGAAGAGTGACAGATCTAATTCCTGGAATGTCTCTATGAAGGTACTTCCACAGGCTTTGGCTCCTCCAGTCCTCATAAATTCTGCATTACACATTTTAGGAGAGAACTCCTTCAAGCCTTCTGTTTGCACACATCTTTCATGTTTTTAGTGTGTTCCCAAGAGTAAAACCAAGTAGGGAATGGCCTCTTTCCCCTTTTTATTAGCTTTATATTTAGAGCTATTATCAAAATAAATGAGGGATACACAAACTCAAGGACATGTCGCTTATATAATAAGCAAGAAAGTTAGTCTTACTTGCAGATGACATTATTTTGTACTTGATAAATCCAGCAAAGAACATTTATGTGTTATGGAACATGTCGAAACAAGTTTTAAGTCTTTTTTAGACATAAGATAAATGAAGATAAAATAAAAGCTATATCAATAAACTATGTACCCATGCATGAACTAGTTCAAAAACACCCACCCTTATGGAGATATGTGAAAATGAAGTATTTATGTGTATGGAGTAAAATAATTTGGTTATGGATGCTAAGGGTTGGGGGAAGTGACTAAACAAAATACACAAAAACTGAGAAATGAGAAGCTGAACACACTTGATTAATGAATTTTTTTTTAGGTTTGTTTAATCATATATACATTTCAGCAATATTTTTATCAACCAGAGGAGAAATTGTGGATGACTAATAGAGAGTGAAGGAAATTATTTGGGTGGGGAAGATGCCAAGAGTTGCGTGGTGTAAACTGATTCTCCACATAGAACAAGGTGATTTAAGATTACCTGACCTGAAGGGATACTTTAGAACCAAACAGTCAAGGGTCACATACATAAAGTCAAGCAGAAGTTTACAAATCAAAGTGGAAAGGTATAATGATGCCATGTGAGAGGGAAGTTTGGGAAATATGGAGGGAGTAATGATGACATGTGAGGGAAGTTTGGGAAATAGGGAGGGAAGTAGGATTTTGGACTCAGGCTCTCAATGACAATAAAAACCACCACCCAGATTATTATTTTCTTAAAGTAGCATAAATTCTTCCAAGAACTAAGTTCAACACGGGAGTGGAGAAAGGAGATTTTACCAACAGGAATGACTGCAAGTAAGGCTATGGAAAATACGAGAAAAGTGGCTAGAATTTACTGGTGGAAATTAGCAAAGGAAAAAGAAGTTATGTACTCACCATAACATTCCATCTGAGTAGGTAACTTCATTTGTCAGCAACCTGCGGGTATCGGATCCGAATCGGATCCGAGCCGGCAGCTTTATTCAGCTAAGATCCGAGCTCCAAGCTCCTCCCCCTTACCAATAACCCCCTGCCATCCCTCTGTCCTCAGATCGAGTTTGCTATAGTATCATAGAATACTACTAAACAAAGGATCAGCTAAACATCCTAACCTGATGTCATCTGGAAAGGAAGCACAAAGATCCTAAAAGGACGAACTACAGGTTAGGGGGACGGAGGGGCGGTTGGTTGCTGACAAATGAAGTTACCTACTCAGATGGAACGTTATGGTGAGTACATAACTTCTTTATCTGAAGTAGTTAACTTCATTTGTTCATCAACCTGTGGAACAGAGTCCCCAGCTACCAAAAACTTGGGAGGTCCTCATGGAAGAATATTCCGGAGCACTGCAGAGCCAAAGGATGCCCTCCCTCTGGAAATTATATCCAACTTGTAATGGGTAACAAAGGTATGGGATGAAGCCCAAGTGGCTGCTGAACAAATGCCATCCAAGGACACTCTGGACCAAAATGCAGCAGAAGTAGAAATCGATCGAGTAGAATGGGCGTGAACTCCGACAGGTTCAGGTCGGCCAGAACTCTTATATGCGAGAAGTATACATTGGGAAATCCATCTGGACAATGTAGCTTTTGACACAGGTTTACCCAAAAAGGGTTTAGCAAAGGATACAATGAGTTGCTCAGATTTCCTATGTTCAGCAGTCCTGTGTAAGTAGAACCTCAATTGTTTGTGCACATCCAAAGAATGTAATTTGTATTCACCTTTGTTATGATAATTTGGGAAAAAAAAACGGTAAATTGATAGATTGATTAATGTTGGACTCAGAGGCAACTTTAGGCAAAAAAGAGGGATTGGTCCTGAGGGAAACTCTGTCTTTATGAAAGACCAGGTATGGAGGTTTGGCACAAAGGGCTTGAAGCTCCGAAACCCTTCTAGCCGAAGGGATAGTAATGAGAAAGGCCGTTTTCCAAGATAAATATTTTAGATTCACCGAAGCTGCAGGTTGAAAGGGACGGCCAGTAAGAGTCTGGAGAACAAGGGTTAAATCCCACGGAGGGACTGCATCCTTAACAGGAGGCCTTAACAAGAAAGTACCTTTTAATAAAGTCTTGCAGATCTTAGAAGAAGCTAAAGGACCGAGATCACTTCCCACATGAAAGTGGGAAATCGCTGCTAATTGGACTTTGACCGCAGAGGAGCTGGCACCTTGGTCAAATAAATATGACAAAAAATCTAATACAGCTGGTATCGGGGCTGTAAAGGGATCCAAATTTCTATGTTCCGCCCAGATCGAAAAACGTTTCTTTTAGCTCTTATAGACCTTTCTAGAAGAAGGTTTATGAGCGTCTACTAAAATAGCCTTAACAGAAGAGGAGATGCCAGGAGTCCTAGCTATTATTGGAACTGGATCAACCAAGCTGCGAGCTTGAGATTGTCCAGGTTTGGGGTTGTCAACCCTAGGGGGTGAGATATCAGACCCGGAGTGGGATCCAAAATCCATGGAGGATTCACTAGATGAGACCATAGGCAAGGGAACTATGTTTGACGAGGCCAGAATGTGGCTATGAGGATCACTCTGCTCCCCAACCGACGAGCTTTCTGCAAGAATTTTACCATCAGAGGAAGAGGTGGATAAGCATAAAGTAGACCGGATGGCCAAACACGCACTAGAGCATCTCTGGGGGATTCCCCTGGTGGGGGAAGTAGAGCGAAGTACTCGCTACACTTTGCGTTCGAAGGCGACGTGAAGAGATCGCAGCAAGGTTGACCCCACTTGAGGAAGATTTGCTTCGCTACTCTCGGGTTCAGAGACCACTCGTATGGTGAGAGGATGGTTCGACTCAGCCTGTCTGCCAAAATGTTCGACCGACCCGGGTTGTGCATTGTTATGAGAAAGCGGTTGGTGGCGATCGCCCATTCCCAAACTCTCATGGCCTCTCGACAAAGTGGATAGGATCTGGTTCCCACCTGTTTGTTGATATACTAGACTACTGACATGCTGTCTGTTTGAATTGCAATTGTCCCTAAGGGAAGAAGGGCTGGAGTGCTTGCAACGCTAAAAGCACCGCCCTCATCTCTAGGACACTGATGTGCAACAAGGTCTCAGAGTGGGTCCACGTGCCTTGAACGGTTCTGCCCATGCAGTGCCCCCCCCCACCCTAGGCGAGAAGCATCCGTGGTCACCATGGCTTGGGGTGGGAACACTGAGAGAGGGCACCCTTCCCGGAGATCCGAGGACTGGATCCACCAGAGTAGGGATTTCCTGCAAACCTTGCTGAGGGGGATAGATGCACTTAGCCGGATGTTGTAGGATGGACCATTGAACCTGCAAGGTCCATTGTAGGACCCTCATGTTTAGACGAGCTAGGGGTGACAGACTGATGGCCGCAGCCATGGAACCTAGCGCCCTCAGGACCAATTCCCCTGAAGGAGCCGGGGATTGTAGGAGGGCCAGCATGTGGAGTGTCAAAGTTCGAAGCCTGTCCGGAGTTAGGAAGACCCTCAACAGGTTTGTGTCTAGCCTGGCCCCTATGAAATCCAAGATTTGAGCTGGTTGAAGGGAGGATTTCTTGAGATTGATTGAGATTCCCAGATGAGAGGCCAAGTGAAGGAAGTAATCCCTGGTTGAACTTAGTAGATGCCTGGTGGGGGCGGTCAGGAGCCAGTCGTCTAGGTATGGATAGACCTGTATTCCCTGAAGCCTCAGGTGGGCCGCTACAACTGCCATAACTTTGGTGAACACCCTGGGGGGCTGTGGTGAGACCAAAGGGGAGGACCCTGAACTGATGGTGGCTGGCTCCCAGCCGGAAGCAGAGAAACCTTCTGGATCGTCTGTCCATCAAAATGTGGTAGTACGCATTCTTGAGGTCTATAGAGCACATCCAGTCATTCTCCTGCAGGAGTGGGAGAATGGATTGAATGGTGACCATCTGGAACTTTTCTTTGGCAACCGACAGGTTTAGAGTGGACAGGTCGAGGATTGGTCTCAAGTCCCCCGTCTTTTTTGGCACCAGAAAGAACCTGGAGTAAAAGCCTGATCCGGATTGATCTTGGGGGATGGGCTGGATTGCTCTTTTTTCTAGCAGATGCTTTATTTCTGTGGCTGCTGCTTCCCTTTGACTGGGTGGGACATCGGGGAGGCTCCGGGGTCTGAGAGGGAGATTCAGAAAGGGGATAGTATAACCTCTGGATATGATTCGAAGCACCCAGTGATCCGTTGTAATGGACTCCCAAACTGCTAGGTGCCTCGAGAAATGTCCCCCGACTGCCTCCAGAGTGGAGCAGTCGGGTAACCCCTCAGGGTTGCTGTGTGGGCCGATCCGAAAAGGGTTCTCTCAACCCAAAATTCTTCGGTCCCCCTCTGCCTCTGGGCTGGCGTCCACCCTGTCCTCCTCTGCCTCTGAAGGACGAGGGGTCTGGAGCGAAACGGGACTGTTGAGATTTCCAGAACCACATCTTCTTTTGTCCCCTTTGGTTCCTAGAGAAGGACCTCTGGGGAGCCGAGAAGCGGATCCCGACAGCAGACAACGTCTTCCCGTCTTTCTCACTCTGGACCAGCATGTCACGGATTGTCTTGCCAAACAGCGAAGAGCCGTCCAAAGGGGCATTTGCGAAGGACGCCTTGAAGGGTTCCGCACAGTCGCAGAGACGGAGCCAAGCATGCCGCCATAAGACAATGCTTGCTCCGCTAGCTCTAGCGGCTCCTTCCATAGCATGGGAAAGAAGCCGCATAGAAGTGTTTGAAATGGACTTAAGAGTGGCCATTCGAGCTGAGAATGTTTTCTTATCCTCGGCCGACATGGACTCTGGGAGCGACCCGGCGTATTCCTTGATGTGATCCCGCTGGAGTCGTATCACATGTGCCATATAGTTCAGCGACCTTACGGAGAAGGTAGCTGAAGCGAACATCCGCTTCCCTAGGCGGTCCATCGTCCGAGACTCCTTGTCGGGAGGGTGGACCGAGGAACTCTCCTGGGCTAGTTCCTTCTTGGTGGCAGCCGCATCTACCGGAGCACCCTTGCTCCAAACTGTCCTACCTGTGGGTGGGACTGAGGATTTTGTATGGTCTCTTTGGTATGGGCTCCGCAGTGTCCGGTTCCTTCCATGACCTGGTAGTGATTAGATCTTCCAGGGGATCGGCAGGAGGGGACACCCAAGAGGTAGATGGGTCTGCGTCAAACGCCTCCAGAAACACAGACACATTGGAGGAAGGTTTTTGGGCTGACCACCCCCCTCTAATACAAAGCATTTCCATAATGTCTCCGAAGGAGACGTCCTCTGGGGGGTGACCTTGGGGAACCTTCCCCTTCCTCTAAGTCTGTGTCCTCTGTCAGGGACTCGGGTGAGTCCAAGTGCCTCCTCTTGCACTTACGTTTGTGAGGAACCTCCTCGGGGGGGGGGGGCTGTCCGAAGATGCCTCACCAACCACATCCTGTTCCTCTAAGGGAACCATCTGGGACGTAGGCGCAGGCTGTCCCTGGGGAAGGTAGGCCCGTCTGAGAGGGAGTGGAGGGTGGAACCATAGCAGGAGACTGGGGTCTCAAATCCCTCGACAAACCCTCTCCACAACATCGAACGCAGAGTGGAACTGCTCTCTCTAGGACCCGAGAGCAGTCCCTTCGGATCCGAGGCATGGACCGGAGCTGATGCAATCTGATCCGTAGGGCCAGTATGCTCAGACCGAGACGGAGCCGAAGACACACCGACACTGCCGGATCCGAATCTCAGCTCACGGCTCCGAGAGCTTGGATCCGAAAAGGGACCAGACAAACTCGAGGGTGTGGTCGGAGCCGAAGTAGGGTGTACTAACGGCGTCGAGCCTCCCCCGGCTCCGATGCTAGATCCAATGGCTCCGAACCCCAGAAGTTGGTGGGAGAAGGAGCAATCGGGGTGAAAAATGGGGTCGAACTCCTCCCCGGATTGGGGGGGGGGGAGGCAGGAGCACTCCCATCTGCAGTTGGGCCTGGAGAAACCTACGCATCATCCCGTCCATATTTGCATCGGACAAACTTCGAGTAGATCTAGACGAGGCCACCGAGGCTGGCCTGGAGTGCCACCTCGATGACCTCGAAGGCGACTGGGTCTCCTCCTCCAGCTCCAGGGAAAAACGAGGTGAATGGAGCCGGGAAGGAGAAGGCCCGGACGTCCTAGGAGAGGCTATCTGTTTAGCCGGCGGAGCAGAAGAGGAAGCTTCGGCCCACCGCTTGTGGTGTTTCTCCTTTTCTCCCTCCTAGATTCCCTCTCCTCCTGAGCCAAGGTGGGAGGGTGAGTCCCGGCCGCGGTCGCAGCCGGTGCCGCTGAGGGATAAGAGGACGAAGCCGTGTCCGGGGGCAGAAGTCCCGCCAGAATCAGCTTCGACCTCCTGTCCCTCAAAGCCCTGGGGTTGAAGGCTGCACAAATTGTGCAGCCCGAGGAGAGATGGTCAACCCCAAGGCAGATAACACACAGGGTGTGGCCATCCGCTGAGGATAGCTTATGGCCACACTCGGTGCATTTGGAAAAAATTGCTTTCGGGGCCTCAGACATGGTAACAAAGATAGGCCCAACCTGCACACACACCTTCACACACACGGGGGGGGAAGACTAAAATAAAAGATAGAAAAATGACTAACAAGTTTAGCAATTTAACAGAAAAGGGGAAACAATACTCACTCGTCTATGGATTAAACTAACAACTAGGTAAAAAAAAAAGTAAATTTTTATATAAACTCATGAAACCCTACGCTTGGAAACTCATTCTAGATGCTTGAATAAGCCGTGGCAAATGAGATCTGAGGACAGAGAGGGATGGCAGGGGGTTATGGGTAAGGAGGAGGAGCTTGGAGCTTGGATCTTAGCTGAATAAAGCTGCCGGCTCGGATCTGATACCCACAGGTTGATGAACAAATGAAGTTAACTACTTCAGATCCAAGGTACTGGGAGTAACTAACTAGGAAAAGAAAAGTAACACAGTGGGATGAGGTTAAGCAGAAGTCTGGAATGCAGGTTAAAGACTACCTTTTCTACCAGGGAGTGACACAGTACAAACGAAGAGACAGAGGTAGGGGAATGATAAATGACAGACCGGCTCTGGTAGAGATTTAGTTGAGTATAGAACAGAAGCTGCTGTTAAAAAGTGCTAATTAGCAAGGTGTACAAAATCTGGTAAGTTTAATGTAAACATCAATCACAGAAGGTTAGAAATTATTAGGAAAAGATAAGGGAAAGGGGGACATCTGTATGTCTCCCAAGTATGTAATAAAGTTCAGAAGGTTTAGGATTTTGCATAAAGGTTCTGCATAGGTACTGTATATGATAAGACCACTTTCCTCAGGTAGACAGCAAATGCTATTCGTGTGATGGGAAAAGGAGAGGTAATTGGGGAACAAGGTTTTAATGAAACAAGCTGGCAAATTTTGAAAATTCCCTACAGACAGCTTTGTTATAAAAGTTGGGGAAGCAAATAGTTGCAGTTCTTTTGAGATGGGATATAGGATCTAAACTGCATAGACACAGTAGAGACTGCCAAAAGTGCAATTACAGATCCATAGGTAAATACCAGGCTAACCACTACCAGGACCTTTACAAGCATAACCAAGCAAACCAACTCAATTGTGTCCACATGCATCTTTGGTATCTACAAGGATGGCTATGTTAATTTTGAGGTGGCTAAGTGCTTTACTGGGGAGGGAGTATGTTACTTATGTAACATTTTCCTTATAGTCTGCCTCTGTCCATTAGAGACATGGGGACCAGAACTGAGGGTGAATTTAAGAATTCCCATTCAATGGTCAAGGTTAAGTTTTAATAGGGTCTGAAATGAACTCTGTTTAATATGGATGGGGAGGCCATTCATAGGATCAAGTTAATAGGCTATTGGCCCTGAGGCCCTTATAACCCTAGCCAAGAATTTAGCCCATGCTCGAACAAGTCAGTACCCTATGCCACTGGTGGAATCCCAGGGGTATATTCCACAGTGTGAGGATACTTTGAGATGCATCGGTCTTGCCAGCATGTTCTCCCCTGACGTCAGTGCGACAGGGGTATAAAAGAACCAGCCGACGCCATTTTCTTCAGTTTTTCTTGCCCCAGATGTCAGGTGCCCCCAGAAGGAAGGCAATACATAAATTTGTTTAATAAAGCAATGCTATATAATCAAAATACAGTAGTTGCAAGCAAATACACCATAAATGAATACCCCAATCAGGTTGTATGAGGAGGAGTTAGCCAAAAGGCCAGTCCCAAGAGGGGAAGGAGGGAGGGAAACCTGGACTGCAGCTGTATTAGCACTCGAACATCTACATTTATGGTAGGTACAAAACTGTCCTATGTTCATCGTGCATACAGCTGCAGTCATAACAGATGGGTAGAAGCCCAAAGCTAAGAAGGGGTGGTAGGCACTAGGTGGAACTAGGAGGAGCCAGGATGCCCTGGAAGACTGCAGTGGCAAAGCATGCTCTAGTTTTGGAGTATAATGGTAGGTGGTAGTGCTTGGAGAAGGTATGCACAGAATTCTAAGTGGCTGCTTCCAAAATATCTTTGGTAGGAACTCCTCTGAGGAAAGCTGCAGAGGTAGCTGTGACCCTTGTGGAGTGAGATCTGATGCCTGCAGGTACAGTTTTACCATGAAAAGAGTAACAAAAGTGTATGCAGTGGGCTATCCATTTTGAAATTGTCTGTTTGGAAATTGGCTTCCCTTGAGCTTCTATAGCATAGGACACAAAGAGCTGTTCTGATTTTCTGAAAGGCTTTGTTCTGTCCAAATAATAACGCAGCTGTCTGTGGATGTCCAAGGAATGTAGTAGTCTCTCCCCTTTGTTTTGAGGATTAGGGTAAAAGGTAGGTAAGTGTATAGCCTGATTCAAAGCTACCCTGGATACCACCTTTGGCATAAAGGACGGGTTGGTTCGTAAGGAAACTCTGTCATGATGGAAGATGATAAAAGGCTGCACAGCCATGAGGGCTTGTAGTTCCGATACCCTATGAGCTGAGGTGATAGTCAGAAGGAAAGCTGTTTTCCAGGACAAATATTGCAAATCTGTTGAGGCAGCTGGCTCAAAAGGAGGCAAGGTCAGCTTTTCTAGAATGAAATTGAGGTCCCAAGCAGGTATTGGTTGTTTCCTTGGGGGTTTTATATTCTTAGCCCCTCTGAGGAACTGTCTTAAGAGGGGGTGAGAGAATAAAGGTGGATCAGTGTTGTATTCTGTAAAAATGGCTGAGGCATGGATTTTGATGGAGGAGAATGAAAGTCCACTGCTTAGCAGCTCAGCGAGATACTGTAATATTTGAGGTAAATTCAGTTTTCCAGGATTCTGGCCCTTTTTCTCATTCCAGGCACAAAACCGTTTCCATTTTGCGGAGTAAGCTTTTCTAGCAGATGGCCTTCTGGCCTCCAAAATGACATCCTGCATCTCCTTGGAGAGTAGGGTCTGTTGCGATGTTAAGGAATCTTCCATGCGGCCAGATTGAGTGTTTTCAGCTGACTGTGAAGAGTTTTGAAGCTGTGCTGAGTCAGAAGAAGAGGCATTAGAGGTAGGGTCCATGGAGGGGAATGCGTCAGGTTCCTCAGGAGTGGGTACCAGTGCTGTCTTGGCCAGTCCGGAGCAATGAGAATCATCTTTGGTCTGTCTGCTCTGGTTTTTAATAGAACTTTGGGCAGCAGAGGAAGAGGTGGAAAGGCATAAACTGTCATTGTTGTCCAACTGAAAGAGAGAGCGTCCACTCTCCAGGCCTTTGAATGAAAAGTCCTTGAGCAGAATTTTGTCAATTGGTGATTTTTGTGGGAGGCAAAGAGATCTATGTCTGGCCTTCCCCATGCTTGAATTATCTCTGTAAAAACTTGAGGATGCAACTTCCATTCGTGTGGATCTGTCATATTTCTGCTTAGGTTGTCTGCCAGCGTGTTTTCCTTGCCTGGCAAGTACTGTGCTTGAAGTTCAATTTGTAATTCCAGAGCCATGTTCCAAAGTGACACGGCCAGCCTGCATAGGGGGTATGAATGGGTTCCTCCTTGTTTGTTTATGTACCATATTACTGTGGTGTTATCTGTCCTTATCAATAGTTGACCTGGATGCAGAAGGTCTTTGAAAGCTATAATAGCATTTATTACTGCTAGCATTTCATTTTGATGGATGTGAAGGTGCTTTTCTTTTTTGGACCATTTGCCCTGAATGCACCGATCTGTCATGTGCGCCCCCCAGGCGTAGTCCGAGGCGTCTGTTGTGATGACTTGATTTGCTTGAGGCTTGCAGAATGGGAGACCTGTGTTTGTTTGGCATGCTTGAGCCCACCACAGAAATTCATTTTGAAGACATGGAATTAGTGGTATTATTGTTTCCAAACTGTGGCTGTGTTGAGACCATACGTTTTTCAGGTACCATTGAAGTTTCCTCATATGCAGCTTTGCACATGGGATTAGTAGGATGCAGGATGCCATGAATCCCAGAGCCTGCAGGATTTTCCTTGCAGTCAGCCTGGTGAAATTTGCTAGTGTTCTGAAGTATTGAGTTAGTTGCCCCTGCTTCTCTGGCGTGAGGTAGGCCATCTGAGTGTTTGTGTCCAAGTTGGCACCCAGGAAAATTATTTTCTGAGAGATTATTAGCCTTGATTTCTTTTTGTTGACTGTGTATCCCAGAGAATTCAACAACATTATTACAAAAGCCAGATGTTTCAGAAGTATGTGCTTGCTGTCCGCTTGGATCAGGCAGTCGTCCAGATATGGGTATATTTGTATCCCTTGAAGTCTGCAGTAGGCAATTACTGATGCCAGGCATTTTGTGAATACTCTGGGCGCTGTAGATAAGCCAAAGGGCAATGCAGAGAATTGATAATGGGTTGAACCTGCAAGAAATCTGAGGTATCTTCTGCAATTTTGTCTGATTGAGACATGCAGGTATGCCTCCTTGAGGTCCAATGTTACCAGCCAAGACCTCTTGCCCAGCATGGGAAGAAGCTGCTGTAATGTGAGCATCTTGAATTTTGGTACGAGTAAAAATGTGTTTAGGATGGAGAGGTCCAAAATAGGTCTCCAATCTTTTCCCTTCCTTGGTACCAGGAATAGTCTGGAATAAAAACCTTGACCTTGTTCGTGAGTAGGTACCTCTTGAATAGCTTTCATGTCCATGAGATCTGAAATTTGTCTTTGTGCCTCTGCCCTTTGATCGTGTGGCAGGTTTGGCATGCCTCTCATTTTTGTAAGGGTGTGAAAATGGAATCTGTAGCCTCTGTTTATAATGTCCAGGATCCATTTGTCTTTTGTGGCAATATGCCAATTTTTTGAAAATAATGCCAGTTTTCCGCCTAAGGGTGCTGCCATTTGAGCCTTGCTTGGCATGCAAAGGGGAAAGTCATTGGGCTTGCTTTCTGAATGGCTGCAAACTATCCTCACCACCTCTTTGTGTAGGAGCTTGCCATTGTCTGCCTCTAAACGATCCCTGAGATTGCCCTCTGCCCCTCGGGCACCTGTATCTACCTCTCTGGGGTCGGTCCGTGGCTGGAAAGGACCAATTTTTGGAAGGCCAATTTCTACTGAAACGTGGAGGTTGTACCTGTAGAAAATCTTTCACTGTTTGCATTGATTTAGCCTTTTCCTCCATTTTCTTTAATACCTCCTCAGCTTTAACACCAAATAATACATCCTTTTGTAGAGGGGCATCTAGTAATTTAGCTTTGACATGATCTGCTAAGGTTTGCTCCTTGAGGTAGGCATATCTACGTATGACTGATCCTGTAACAGTAGCTCTACATGAGGCCTCTAGAGCATCAAAACCACATTGCAAGGTATGTTTACCCACTTGTTCTGCACTATGCATCAAATCCTGCAACTCCTTCAAGTCTGGTTGTTCAGGTTGTGACATTTTACTTCTCAACTGTGATAACAGAAACTGTTGGTACTTTAGCATATGGAACTGGCAGTTTAATGCCCTCATGGTTAAGGTGGCCGAGGTGTATACCTTTTTCCCCCACCTTTCTAAGGATCTGGAATCTCTCTCGGAAGGTAATGGATTTTTAGCAGTGGAGGCCTTAATTCCCTTGGGGCCCTGTGAGATAGTTTCTGGGTCAGCCGCATGGCTTTTGTATAAAAATTGGTGCGAGTCAGGAACCCGGTAGTACCAGTCAGGCTTGACTAGGGCTGGAGGTAAGGAATCCGGGTTAAGGCAGGCCTCCCAAGTACACTTCATCTAGTATGTCTAAGACAGGAGGTATAGCCAGAGGCCTGTGCTGAGGTAGCAAGAGAAAATCCCTAAGCCTTGTCTTGGAATCTGAGTACTCTTGGCCTTCCCAGTGGAAGTGTTCCCTTAAGGTATGCAAGGTTTCCCCAAATGAGTAATCCTCTGGGGGGGAAACAGAGGGAATGAACTCCTCTGCATCAGAATCTTCAAAAGGGGAGTAAGAATGTTCCTGTTCATCAGAGTGCTCTGAAATAATGGAGGCCTGGTCGGAGGAGGGGGATTCTTCCTCCACTCTGGGCCTTTTGTCCGGGCGGGGGGTTAAGAACCCCTGATAAGAGTAATTAAATCCTCAGCCATTTTAAGCATCTGTTTTTTAGGCATGGGGCCTAGAGAAGGGCCCTGTGTAGCTCGTCTCTTAGAATGCATGGCTGCTTTAGACTTAGTGAAAGCCTTGATGGAAAAGGAAGAGGAAGGTCTGAAGACACCTTGAGAGGAGGCAGACCTGTCTACATTTTGAGATTCACCACCAAGAGTGGCTTCGGTATCTGTAGTCGGGGTGTGGGCCGAGGAGCCTGCGTCCTCGGGCACAGAAGACACCGCCAATGAAGTATCGTCGGTAGGCAGGGGCTGCGTAGGCGCCTCACTGAGAACTGGACCACCTGTAGTCGGCTTTGGCGTGGTGTCGGTAGAGGCCGCGGACCTCGTGTGTCGGTCCTTATCTTTGCGTTTTTTAGACAAAACTGGAGTCGGAGTATCCGACGACATAATATAGTTAAATTTTTTGCCAAAATAGTGCTGGGCGAACTCCGCCCGACGCTTAATGGTGCTTTTGTTGAATGTAGCACAAAGACGACAGACCAAGACGTCGTGGTCTGGGCCTAAGCAAGGAATGCAGAGGGAATGGAAATCCTTATGCGGTATTTGCTTCCCACATGAAATACAATTATTAACTTTGTCTGACATCGGTCTGAGGCAAGAAAAGTTTCCCCAACGGGGTACCTAGCTTTCAAGAAGACTTCGGTTGCAAAATTTTCGTACTTTCAGGAAACGGCCGACCGACACTTGCGAACTGCTTCTGCTTCGGGCACCGCGCGGCAAGAAAGACTGGAGAAAATGGTGTCGGCTGGTTCTTTTATACCCCTGTCGCATTGACATCAGGGAAGAAGCGACGACAACTGATGCCGGACCTAGACTTTGGAATTCGGCCGACCGAGGACCCGCCTGACGGCAGGAGAACCCATCTGTTATGACTGCAGCTGTTTACACGATGAACATCACTGTGCTTGCGAGTTTCAGTCAGTGTAAGTTTCCCAGTCTATAGAGGAGTAGTTAAAAGTCTCCCACGCATAAGGTATTTAGTTGGATGGTGAGTGTCTCCATGAGTTATGAGATTCTTGGAGTATAGGTGGTGACCTATGGTTAGCTAGGATATGGTAAGGGACTTTATCTCTGGTGACTTGCAAGTGGAAGAACTTGAGGACATCATCCTGTTTAACCAATATGGAGGTATATCGGATGCTCATGTAGATACAGACACTTCCATCTTTAGACCCTTGTCTGTGCTGCTGTTGGTCTAAATGTGTGGATGGCACTGTAGCCTTACAATACCCCAATACTTTCTTTGGTTTAAAATCAAGTCTCTGTAATGTCACAGATCTCTACAGTCTTCACAGTGAAGAGGACTTGTAAGGGTGTGAAGTTTCCTGTTGAGGCTCCTACATTGAGATATAACCCCTTAGTGATTCACTGAGTTTTTTTTTTTTTTGCTATGTTAGAAGGTTTGTCATTTTGGAGTTGCCTAAAAAGGCTCTAAGGGGGATGGATAACATTTTAGCCAATATCCGAATGTCCAGGGGGAAAGTACAGTTTTGTACCTACCATAAATGTAGATGTCCGAACAGGAATGCATCTGCAGTCCTTACAAATGGGTTGTCCTGTCGTCAAGCAGCCCTTCGGTCGGCCTGATTCCAAAGTCTGGGTCTGGCCTCAGCTGGTGTCGCACTTCACCCGACGTCATAGCTGCAGTTCTTCGGGTATAAAGGCATCAGCCGACGCCATTTTCCTCAGTGTTTCTTGCCCCAGATGCCAGTTGCCCTCTTGGATAGCTAAATTTTGGATAAATGCCAATGTTTCCAAATAGTAGAAGGCAAACACAAAAAATAAGCATGTATGTACATATATACAAACAAATACACCATAAGAGATCCCCCCCCCCCCAGCTAGCTATTAGATGGGCAAATACCCTAGGAATACCACAGAGGGGAAGGAGGGTGGGTAATTCTGACTGCAGATGCATTCCTGTTCGGACATCTACATTTATGGTAGGTACAAAACTGTACTATGTCCTTCAAGGATGCATCTGCAGTCCTTACAAATGGGTAGAATACCATAGCCAAACTAGGGGAGGAGGAAGAAGAAATTATGGTGTAGTTAGGATCCCTTGCAAAACAGCAGTGGCAAACCCTGCTCGGGATCTAGAGTATAAAGGTAAGTTATAATGCTTGGCAAATGTATGCACGGAGGTCCAAGTAGCAGCCTCTATAATGTCCTTGGTAGCCACTCCTCGTAAGAAAGCTGTGGTAGTGGCTGTAGCCCTTGTAGAATGAGGCCTTATGTACTGTGGAGTTTGCTTTCCATGGTAGGAGTAACAGAATCTGATGCAATTTCCTATCCACTTGGAGATTGTCTGTTTTGAAATTGCTTTTCCTTCCCTTCCTGTTGCATATGCTACCAGAAGCTGGTCAGTTTTTCTATTGCTCTTGGTTCTGTCCAGGTAGTAGTGCAACTGTCTATGTACATCCAAAGTATGCAGCAGTCTTTCCCCCCTGTTCTGTGGATTGGGGAAGAAGGTAGGTAGGTGGATAGCCTGGTTTAAAGACACTCTGGATACCACCTTAGGCATAAATGTAGGATTTGTTCTCATGGACACTCTATCTTGATGGAAGATTAGGAAGGGTTGTACTGCCATTAAAGCCTGTAGCTCAGAAACCCTTCTTGCTGAGGTAATTGCCAGCAGAAAAGCAGTTTTCCAGGATAGGTGTTGAAGATCTGCTGTTGCTGCTGGTTCGAAGGGGGAGTGTCAACTTTTCTAGCACAAAGTTCAAGTCCCATGCTGGTAATGGTGGTTTCCTAGGAGGTTTTACATTTTAATTCCTCTCAGAAACTGCCTGAGTAGAGGATCGAGAAGACAGGAGGATCAAGCTGTATTCTGCAGAAATAGCTGATGCATGTATCTTGATGGAGGAATAGGACAGGCCTGTATGGAAAAGCTCTGCCAAATACTCCAGGATGTTGGCAATGTCTACCTTTGACACATCTTTTCCCCTTTCAGTACTCCAAATGAGAAACCTTTTCCATTTTCCTGCATAGTTCCTTCTCGTTGAAGGTCTGCGGGCCTCAAGGATAATGTCTTTAACCCTTTGGGATAAATCTGGGTTAGTTGCTCTTATGTAATGTTCCAGGCAGTCAGCTGCAGAGTTTTCACGTTTGGATGCAGGGTGTTGTAGCCGCTCTGAGTTAACAGCAAAGGAATCAGGGGTAGTGTCCACATTTGCCCCCGAGACATGCTCCTTGGACGTTCCTCTCTGATTTTCAATAGCACCTTGTGCATCAAAGGAAGAGGTGGGAATGCATATGCTGTCAGGCCTTTCCAACTGAAGGATAGAGAGTCCACCTTCCAAGCAAGTGGGTGGTACGTCCTTGTGCAGAATTTCTTGAGCTGGTGATTGAGTGGAGATGCGAATAGGTCTATTTGTGGCAGTCCCCATTTCCTTGTGATGACCTTGAAGATGTCCGGGTGTAGCATCCATTTGTGAGCATCCGAGGTAGTTCTGCTTAATATGTCTGCTAGGATGTTTTCTTTTCCCGGTACAAAAATTGCTTGTAGCTGAATGTTGTAGCTCAGAGCCATATTCCATAGGTCCAGTGCCATCCGGCATAGAGGGTATGAATGAGTGCCTCCCTGTTTGTTGATGTACCACATGACTGTGGTGTTGTCTGTCCTTATCATCAACTGCCCTTCTTGGAAGAATGGTCTGAAATTCTGGATTGCTAGTTTTACTGCCAGCATTTCCTTTTGATTTATGTGCAGGTGCAGCTGATCTGGAGTCCATAAGCCTTGTATGCACTTGTCCAGCATGTGGGCCCCCAACCGAGGTCTGAGGCGTCCGTTGTGATGGTTTGGCTTGGTTGAATGCTGTGGAAGGGCAAACCTGGGTTTGACTGGCATGCCTGAGCCCACCATAGGAACTCTTGTTTCAGGCATGGGATTAGTGGTATTTCGGTTTCTAGGCTGTGCCTGTGTTGAGACCATAAATTCTTCAGGTACCACTGTAGCTTTCTCATATGCAGTCTGGCATGAGGGACCAGGATTATGCAGGATGCCATGAAGCCCAAGGCCTGCAGTACTTTCCTTGCTGTTAGTTTGTTCTGCTTTGTTAATGCCAAGAAGTAGAGAGGAAGTTGTTCTTGTTTTTCTGCAGTTAGGAATGCCATCTGTTTTACTGTGTCCAATTCTGCACCTAAGAAGGTTATTCTTTGGGATGGTATCAGTCTTGATTTTTTTATATTGACTGTATATCCCAGGGCTTGCAGTAAGCAAATGACTCTTTGTAAGTCTTCTGTTAGCTTGTTTTTGTTGTCTGCTTGTATCAGGCAGTCGTCCAGGTATGGATATATTTGGATTCCCTGAAGCCTGCAGTGAGCGATTACTGATGCCAGGCATTTCGTGAACACTCTGGGCAGTAGATAAGCCAAAGGGCAATGCTGAGAATTGATAATGCTCTGATCCTGCAAGAAATCTGAGGTATCTTCTGCAATTTGGTCGTATGGGGACGTGCAGGTATGCCTCCTTGAGATCTAGAGTCACCAGCCAATACTCCTTGCCCAGCATGGGAAGAAGTTGCTGTAGGGTCAGCATTTTGAATTTTGGAACAATGATGAATGTGTTTAAAGCGGACAGGTCGAGAATAGGCCTCCAATTTTTCTCTTTTCTTGGTACCAGGAAGAGTCTGGAGTAAAATCCCTTTCCTTGTTCCATAGATGGTACCCTTTCCACAGCTCTCATCTTTGCTAATTGAGCTATTTGTTTTAGAGCTTCTGTCTTTTGATTTGGTGGTAGGTTTGGCATTCCTCTTTTTCTAAAGTATGGAAATGAAACCTGTAGCCTTGGTCTATAGTTTGTAAAATCCACTTGTCTCTTGTGATGTAGTGCCAGTTTTTTGAAAATAAGGCTAACTTTCCGCCTAAGGGTGCTGCAATTTGTTCCCTGGTAGGCGGTGCCAGAGCCAAGTCACTGTGATTGTCCTGTTGCAGTGGTAGTAGTTGTGTCTGTGCCTCGCTGGTTGTTACCTTGCCACTGGCGTCCCCTGTAGGCACCTCCTCTGGATCGATTTCTGCCTCTCGAACGCCTATTCCTGCCTCTCTGTGTTTTAGAGGAGTCTGGAAAGGACCAATTTTTGGAAGGCCAGTTCCTGCTAAACCTTGGAGGCTGAACCTGTAAGAAATCTTTCACTGTTTGTACAGATTTTGCCTTCTCTTCCATTTTCTTCAGTACCTGCTGAGCAGGAGAACCAAATAAACTGACCTTATCCATAGGAGCATCTAATAGTTTTGCTTAAACATGATCCGGCAAGACCTGTTCTTTCAACCATGCATGCCTTCTTATAACTGTGCCAGTCATGGCTGATCTAAAGGAAGCCTCCAGTGCATCATAGCCACATTTTAAAGAATGGTTACTAACCTGCTGAATGTTATGCACCATTTCTAGAACATATTTCTTATCTAAAGAATCATCAGAGGACAGTTTCTTAGTTAACTGATCAAGCATAAACTCCTGGTATTGGATCATATGAAACTGACAGTTCAATGCCCTAGCTGAGAGAGTAGCAGAGGTGTATACTTTTTTACCCCATCTCTCTAAGGACCTGGATTCCCTTTCAGAGGGGAGAGGGTTTTTAACTGAGGTTGAAGCTACTGCCTTAGGCCCCTGGGAGATAGTCTCGGGATCTGCAAAAGGAGCCTTGTATAAATGATGATGTGTGTCCGGGACCCTGTAGAACCTATCGGGCTTAGCAGGGGCTGGAGGCAAAGTGTCAGGAGCAGTGCAAGCATCATTAAATGCATCATCTACAACAGGAAGAACTGGAGGTATAGCTAAAGGCCTATGTTGTGGTAAATGCAAAAAAGTCCTAAGCCTTTTCCTTGAGTCTGAGAAATCTTGCCCCTGCCATTGAAATTGCTCTCTCATGGCATGTAAGGTTTCCCCAAAGGAAAATTCCTCTGGTGGAGAGGCAGAAGGATTAGATTCTTCAGCATCGGAATCTTCACAAGTAGAAAAAGGAGCCTCTGGATGGTCTGTAATGTCTGAATAATCAGAAGAATCATCTGAGGACACTGGCTCAGGGGGCTCTGCTCTAGGTCTCTTTTCTGGAGGAGATTGAGAGGCCCTGTCTGGATGAGGTTGGGATCCCCTTATTAAAGAGATGAGATCCTCTGCCAGAGTAAGCATTTGGGAACTGGAGCTGGGCCTGTGAGAGGGGGGCTTAACAGGCACAGACTTAGAAGTTTTGGCTGCTTTAGCCCTGGCAAAGGCCTTTATGGACATGGCTGCAGGCGGCCTAGCAGCACCACGTGCAGGGGTTGAAACATCCAAAGGGATGGTGTCCGATAATTCTTGTGAAACCACAGTAGCAGGTAGAATTTCAGAAGCCGACTCAACCAGGTTAGAAGGGGCCTCAGTAGTAGTCATGGATTCGGCTGAAGTTAGAACCGTTTGCTCGGTTTCGCCGAAGCCGAGACACTTCGGTTTGCTTAACCGCGGTTTCGCGAAACCGCGGACCCGAGTGTCGGTCCTTTTCTTTGCGTTTCTTAACAACTTGTGTAGTCGGGGGATCCGGCGACTATATGTACGCAAAATCTGAGCCGAAAAACTGTTCAGCAAACTCCGACCGACGTCTAAGCATCCGTCGGTTGAAAGAAGCACAGGCTAAACAAGCTGCTACGTCGTGGTCTGGGCCTAAACAAGGTAAGCAGTAAGAGTGGAAATCTTTATGAGGTATTTGTTTCCCACAAGTTAAACAGTTATTAACTTTTTCTGACATCGGCTGAGGCAAGAAAGAGTCCCCAACGGGGTACTTAGCTTTTTAGGAGTCTTCGAAGTAGTATTCGGTAGTAGTAATCTCTGGATCTGACCGACCGGCACTTGCGAACAGCTTCTGCTTCGGGCGCCACGCGGCAAGAAAGACTAAGGAAAATGGCATCGGCTGATGCCTTTATACCCGAAGAACTGCAGCTATGATGTCGGGTGAAGTGCGACACCAGCCGAGGCCAGACCCAGACTTTGGAATCCGGCCGACCGAAGAGCTGCCTGACGACAGGACAACCCATTTGTAAGGACTGCAGATGCATCCTTGAAGGACATCAGGTGCTGACCATATCTGGCAAAGCAACATGGTCTGTTACAAGTCCTCCCATGCTGACAGGTATTGAATCCCCCCTGAAATGACAGCAGAAACTAAGCAAATTGTAAAAAAAATCAATATTTTTTATTCATATAGTGGCATCATCTTTGGTGATGGTAGAATGTTGCTCAATGCAATCCAGCACTTGCCTGTGACATGTATTCAGAGAGATCCAGAATGTCTCTTTGCATACAAGTTCAATGAGGTAAGTCCCAGGTCATTTGCACCCACATGGACTATGATAAAATCATATTTGTACCTGAAATGCAATGACTTGAGTGCATACTTGATACTGAGGATCCTGGCACCAGATTAGCAGCTGACCGTTATCCTCTCCTTGTCTAGCCTGGTGATTGCAGCATGTACGTGTCGAATACTGGAATCCCCAGTGACAACAGTCCTAGGTAAAGTGCCTGCTTGCCTTATGGGGTTTGATCTTGGGGGAACCACTGGGTGTAAGCCTATGCACAGTATTTGCTGTTGCTTTTGGTGTGTGCTTTAGAGATTGCCGAGGATAGGCGTTGCTGTTTTCAGGCTTAGGAGTTCGTTGAGGTTTGGGAAGGTTTCTTTTAACTGCCTCAGCATAAGATGGTTTGTGTGTGTGGTGAGTGGTATGTGTAGAGGATGTCGTGTGTTCTTGACAACCTTGTTTGTAAGGAAAATTTTTGCCTCCAAGGAAGTTGTGTATGTATATCTCTCACATATTGTGTTAGTTTTTTACGGATTAAATGGTTGTCTGAGAACATGAGATGATTGCAGCATTGTGCCAGGATACCCATATCTACCAAGCTGGCCACAGAGACATTTGGAAGTTGCACATCAATATTGTCCGGATCTGTATTATAATGGTCTATTATGGATTAACGACTGGGTTTTACAGAGGTCTCCAGTGGCGGTTTTTAGGGCTAAGGGCAAATGTTAGTACTAGGATATTGTATTAGTGTTGCCTGATATGCAAACTAGCTGCTCTAAGCTTAACTCCACACAATGCTTCACTGTGTTACAGATTACAGCCCTAATACTAGTTTTATAGGTAAATTTTACTGTCTAAGCATTTGGTTCTGTACGGGGCACTATGCAGACAGAAGCCAGATGCAAACACACCTAATTTACAGCAAACAGAAAAATGCTAAAAACTGACTCCTGTGCCTTCTGACCAATAAACTACTACACTTTGAACTCTCCTGGAGTGCTTCCCAACTCAGAGAGGCCAGGCAAACATCTTCTGCCACAAGATGGGTGGCACTGGACTTCCTAATGTAAAAGCACAGTAAAAAGGACTCAGTGCAAATCAACAACAAACTAGGTCCCTGGTTAGGTCACCTTTCTACAAGGCGATTTAGAAACCAAACAGTTAAAAAAGACCAACCAACAGACAGAGAAACTGAACAATTTTTCTGTCATGAATTACAAGAAAATGGAAATCAAAATCTAAAACAATTGTAATCGAACTACTGAATATTGTAAAGGAGATAAAATAAATGGAGGTGGGATCTTTAGAAAAGGGAAGGAGCAGATTACACAGAATTAAATGTAATCTGTGGGATCAATACATGCAGAATAATGTTTAGGAGGAGTGAATTTAAGGGAAGGCAGTTATTGATCACGTTACATAAACAACAGAGTGAATGAAAATTGTTAAACAGGAAACATACTGCATTTAAACAAGTGACAAATGTTACTATGGTTTGAATTTTATTAATGTTATGTGCACTCACGTCACTACTTAAATGTGATGAATTAATACAGATGCTTAAAAAAGAAGAAAAAAAAAAAAAAGAGGTCTAAGTACCTTTTTTCAACTCTTCCTTGGAACTACATTTAAAATGCTCATGCAGATATATTAGACAGAATATGCTTCTCAGAGAATTCCCATTCTCTGGAACAGACTCCTCAGCCATTTGAATCAAAATTCCTCCCTATCCCCATTTAACAGCAACTTGGACCAATTGATGGGTAATTAGAAATTCACCCCTGGTCTGGTGCCTATGTGTCTGATTGGCTGAAGCAAATCAGTAAATCACTCCCGATAAAGCAAATGTGTGCGTCATATCTGGGTTGCACTACTAGGCTTTTTAGGGCCCTAGTGTTCATTAGCCTAGCATATACAGTGGATATAAAAAGTTTACACACTCCTGCTAAAATGCCAGTTTTTGTGATATAAAAAAAAGTGACCACAAAAAAATCATTTCAAAACTTTTCCCACCTTTAATGTGACCTATAACCTGTACAATTCAACTGAAAAGCAAACAAATCTGTTAGGGGAAAAAACATAAAAAATAAAAAACGTACAATAAGCTGGTTGCATAAGTGTACACACCCTTAAATACTTTGTTGAAGTACCTTTTGATTTAATTACAGCATTCAGTCTTCTTAGGTTGGAGCCTATCAGCATGGCACATCTTGACTTGGCAATATTTGCCCACGCTTCCTTGCAAAACCACTCCAAATCTGTCAGATTGTGAGGGCATCTCTTGTTAACAGCCCTCTTCAGCTCACTCCACAGGTTTTTGGATTTAGGCCTGGGCTCTGGCTGGGCCATTCCAAAACTTTAATTTTCTTCTTGTGAAGCCATTCTTTTGTTGATTTGGAAGTACGCTTGGAGTCACTGTCGTGTTGAAATGTGAAATTCCTCTTCATCTTCAGCTTTCTAGTAGATGTCTGAAGGTTTGGGGCCAAAGGTGACTGGTATTTGGAAAGTACAGTTGTGTACCTACCATAAATGTAGATGCGAGTGTATTCACTGTTGCAGTCATTACACTATCCTGCTGGCAGGCTACCCGCAGTCGGCCTGAATTCCAAAGTCCTGGTCCGGCATCGGTTGCTGTCGCCTCTTCCCTGACGTCAGTGTGCCAGGGGTATATAAGATGCAGCTGACGCCATTTTCTTCAGTCTTTCTTAGGTTCATAGGTTCATAGATTAGTACTAAGCTAACTGCCGTTGCGAGCCATTTTAAGCCTATCCAATTTATCCCTTGTGAGACTTAACCATTAGGCCACCCAGATGTCAGGTGCCCCCAAGAAGGTAGGCAATACATAGCTTATAAAAACATACAGTAAAATAAAACAATACCTTCATCTACAAGCAAATACAGCACATTGGTTGGATAGGATAGAGAAGTATAGATAAGTCCCAGCAAAGAAAGGGGGATGGAGGGTGGGTAACCTAGACTGCAACGGTGAATACACTCGAACATCTACATTTATGTTAGGTACACAACTGTACTATGTTAATCTTGTTTCACTGTTGCAGTCATTACACTTGGGCTGAATCCCAAAGCTGAGGTAGGGTGGCTGGGTCTATATAGGATTAGGAGTGGCTATGAGGCCCTGCAGGACTGCAGTGGCAAAGCCTGCTCTGGATTTAGAGTAAAGAGGTAAGTGATAATTGCTTGGTAAAAGTGTGCACTGAACTCCAAGTTGCAGCCTTCAAAATTTACTTGGTTGGTACTCCTCTGAGAAAGGCTGCTGCCCTGGTAGAATGTGGCCTAATATTCTTAGGCACTGACTTGCCATGCTGTGCATGGCAGAAACTAATGCAGTGTCCTATCCACTTTGAAAGAGTCTGCTTTGAGATGGCCTTTCCTTGTGATCCTGCAGCATATGCTACAAACAGTTTTTCTGAAAGCTTTTGTTTTATCCAATAGAAGCGCAGCTGCCTGTGTATGTCTAAAGAGTGCAGAAGTCTCTCCCCTTTATTCTGGGGATTTGGATAAAATGTTGGCAAATGAATGGTTTGGTTAAGAGCCACACCGGATACTTCCTTTGGCATAAATGTTGGGTTTGTCCTTAGAGAAACCCTGTCTGGATGAAAAATGATAAAAGGTTCCACTGCCATTAATGCCTGTAACCCTGAGACTCTTCTTGCTGAAGTTATTGCTAGGAGCAGAGCCATTTTCTATGATAAGAATTTTATATCAGCTGTATTGGCTGGCTCAAAAGGAGGCAATGTGAGCTTTTCCAAGACAAAGTTGAGGTCCCATGTAGGTATCGGTGCTCTCCTTGGGGGTCTTATGTTTTTTGCCCCTCTGAGGTACTGTCTTAGCAGTGGATGTGAGAAAATAGGAGGTTCCGTATTGTAATGAGCTGAAATGGCAGAGGCATGGATCTTAATTGATGAGAAGGATAGGCCTTTGTCAAGCATCTCAGTTAGGTATTGTAAAATCTGAGGAATATTTGGAACAAGTGGTTCAAGTCCTTGTGCCTGGTTCCAAGCACAGAATCTCTTCCATTTTTCTGCATAAGATTTCCTGGTGCTGGGCCTCCTGGCTTCCAAAATGACATCCATAACAGCTTTAGAGAGGGGTGTGTTCTGAGTGGCTATATTATTCGCCATGCAGCCAAATTTAAGGTTCTGAGTTGGCTGTGCAGGATGTGATTGTTTTGTTGAGTCAGAAAATTAGGAATTTGAGGTAAAGTCCAGGCTGGGCCTTGAGACAAGCTCTTTAGGATTGGGTACCAGGGCTGGCGTGGCCAGTCTGGGGCAATCAGAATCATTTTTGGCTTCTCTTGTCTGACTTTTAGGAGTACCTTGGGAAGGAGAGGCAGTGATGGAAAGGCATAAACTGTTAGGGTTTTCCAGCTGAATGATAGAGCATCCACTTTCCATGCTTGTGAGTGATAAGTCCTTGTGCAGAATTCTCTGTAGTTGGCAGTTGTGAGGGGAGGCAAAAAAATCTATGTTTGGGCATCCCCATTTCCTTGTTATCATGCTGAAGACCTGTGAATCTAGTTTCCACTCATGAGGGTCCATGAGGTTTCTGCTTAGTTCGTCTGCCAGAGTATTTTTCTTTCCTGGCAGGAATTGTGCCTGCAGATGTACTTGATAGGTCAATGGTGTGTTCCACAAAGTCATGGCTTGCCTGCAGAGGGGGTAGGAATGTGTGCCCCCTTGCTTGTTTATGTACCACATAACTGTAGTATTGTCCATCTTTAGCAATAGTTGTCCTGCATGTAGTAGATCCTTGAAGGCTGTCAGGGCATTCTGTACAGCTAGCATCTCTTTTTGATTGATATGAAGATGCATTTGGTCCGCGGGCCATGTGCCCTGAATACATTTTCCTGCCATGTGTGCCCCCCAGGCATAATCCGATGCATCTGTTGTTAGTGTCTGCCTGGCTGTGGGTAAAGTGAAAGGCTGTCCCTTGTTGTGGTGACAGGCCAGTGCCCACCATCAAAACTCCTGTTGCAGGCAGGGAATAAGAGTTATTACTGTTTCCAGGCTGTGGCAATGTTGAGTCCAAACACTTTTTAGGTACCACTGTAGCTTCCTCATATGCAGTCTTGCATATGGAATTAGCAGGATGCAGGATGCCATGAAGCCCAAAGCCTGCAGAATTTTTCTTGCAGGTAGCTGGGTCTTTGTTGCCATCATTTGAAAATAATAAGTCAGTTGTTTTTGCTTGTCTGGCGTGAGATAAGCCATCTGGGCAGTTGTATTTAAGCTTGCACCCAGGAATATTATCTCTTGAGAGGGCACTAGTTTTGATTTCTTTTCGTTTACTGTGTACCCTAAGCAAATTAGTAATCTTTTTACAAATGCCAGATGCTTTAGTAGAATGTCCTTGCCCTCTGCTTGAATAAGGCAGTCATCCAAGTAGGGATATATTTGAATTCCTTTTTGTCGGCAAAATGCAATTACTGGTGCCAGGCATTTTGTGAAGACCATGGGCGCAGTAGATAAGCCAAAGGGCAGTGCAGAGAATTGGTAATGCATTGAGCCAGCTATGAATATGAGGTATCTTCTGCAAGATTGTCTGATTGGGACATGCATGTATGCCTCTGAGGTCAAAAGTAACTAGCCAAGCCTTCTTGCCCAGCATGGGTAGAAGTTGCTGCAGTGTCAACATTTTGAATTTTGAACATCCAGGAAAGTATTTAGAATAGACAGGTCCAGTATTGGTCTCCAGACTTTGTCCTTTCTGGGTACTAAGAAAAGTCTTGAGTAAAATCCTTGCCCCTGTTCTTGCTGTGGTACTTTTTGAATAGCCCTCATGTCCAAGAGAGCAGAAATTTGTTTTTGTGCCTCTGCCCATTGATTTTGTGGCAGGTCTGGCATACCTTTTGACCTTGGTAGGGTGTGAAAGTGGAACCTGTAACCCTGAGAAACAACATTCAGTACCCATTTGTCCTGGGTGATCATGTGCCAATTTTGTGAGAAAAATGCTAGTTTTCCCCCTAAGGGTGCTGCCAAAAGGTAAGTGTTTGGCATTTGTAGAGGAAAGTCATTAGGACCGTTTCCTATAAGGTTGTGATTTATCTTCTCCGCCTTTGGGGGCTGAAGCACCCCATTGTTTAGGTCTGTAAGAGCCTTGGGGCTGAGATCTGCCTCTTGGGTGTCTGTATCTGCCTCTTTGTGGCCTGTCGGACACTGGAAAGGACCAATTTTTAGAAGGTCAGTTCCTGCTAAATCTAGGTGGCTGAACCTGTAAAAAATCCTTTACTGTTTGCATTGATTTTGCTTTATCCTCCATTTTCTTTAACACCTCTTCTGCCTTAACACCAAACAAAGTATCATGCTGTAATGGAGCATCCAATAATTTTGCTTTAACATGATCAGGTAAACTCTGTTCTTTTAACCAAGCATGCCTTCGAATGACAGAGCCTGTAACTGCGGCTCTGCAAGATACCTCTAATGAATCAAAAAACACATTGCAAAGTATGCTTTCCCACTTGTTCAGCTGCATGCAATAAATCCTGCACTTCCTTGTTCTCAGGACATTCAGGGCTTGTAAGCATTTTCTGTTTTAGCAAAGACATTAGGTATTGTTGATATTTAAGCATGTGAAAAGTACAGTTTTTGCTGGTCCCTAACACTTGTAGTATAGTCAGTCCAGTGGCCCCGAATACAAGTATATGGGCTTGACGTCGGTCAAGGCGCATTAGTCTGACAGGCTAAAACCAAAAACACCACTCACTCACCAAATATATAATATATATAATATACAAATTATTAGAGTATACCCTCACCCACACAACCACCCCTAAAACACAGAGGGAAGGAGGTGCAATGCAAAACCCAATCCACTTAGAAATAGTTTGTTTATCTGCATAAAAGGTAGGCAAATGAATAGTTTGGTTCTTGCAGATGTAATGGCTACAAAAAAGCAGTCTTCCATGACAAATATTTCAATTCAGCAGTAGCTGCAGGTCTTATATTCTTTGCCCCTCAAACATCCAAAATCTTTGCTGCACAAAAAAAAAAAAAATCTCCTTTTTCCTGTCACACACTTTCTTTGTACTAGGTCTTCTGGCTTCATAATCACCCTCAAAAACTTGTTGAGGAAGCTGAGACCTCTGAGACAATAGGTGTGGAATCAAAGGTAAGGGCCATGGAGGCTTCCTTACCAGACCCAATCTGGAGCTATTAAAAAAGGCATACATGAGATTTTTCCAACTGAAAAGAAAGAGCATCCCACTCCAGGCTGTGTGATGAAACCTTTATGACACTGTCAATGCCTGAATATAGATACATGAGATCCCAGTGGGGACCATGGTTTGATGCCTGATTAACACATCTGCTAAGGAGTTCTGGGAGTTCTGCTCCTGACCTTCTTGAAGATGCAGCTGGCAGAAATGATCTCCAAAAAAATCATTGCTTTTGCTTGCATATAGAGGATAAGAATGTGTTCCCTTTGTTGATTGACCACATGACAGTTGTGTTGTTGTGTTGTAGAATCAACACCTGCCCCCTGAAAGAGTAAATCCTTGAAAGCAGTAATGCAAAAACTGACTACAACATCTCCTTCATGTTGATATGTAGATGCTGCAGTCTGGCAGGCCACTTCTTGTATCCACTTTTCCATTTCAGATGAGCTCCCAAGCTGTGTCTGAGGCATCTGTCGTTAGAATTTTGAATGCAATATTATTTGATGACAGTGTCCAAATCCTGGCAGTGCTGTGTCATATGCATTGGTTGGGATAAGTACCAGAAAAGATACCATGAACCCTAAGGCTTGAAATTGACTTGTCCTTGCAGTCAGCCAGTCTGAGATAGATAGTTGATGGAAGAGAAAGAAAATTCTTTTGTTTGTCCGGGGTAAAAGGCCATCCATCTTTGTGTCTATAGTCTCACACACCCAGAAAGCACATGTCTTGAGAGAGTACTAGACTGACTTTTTTTTTTCACAGAGAATACCCTAGGCATCTTTACACTGCTTCACATATTCCAAATGCTGAAGAAGATACTTCTGCAAAACATGTCTGATAGAACATGAAGGGTAAGTCCTTGAGATTGATCTCCATAGTTACCATCCAGTGATCTTTGCCCAGCAAAAGTAAAAGTTTAACGCCAACATTTTGAACTTGGAAATGTCCAGAAGAGTGAGAGATAGAGACAGATCCAAAATGTTCCTCTTTTTGTTACTAGGAACGAAGCAGAGGAGGCAGAAAATAAAATAAGGCCCCTTTCTGGCACAGGAACCGCTAGCCCCTATTTGGAGCAACAGGGAGCAACAGAGAAATTTGTTTCGTTGTTCTTGTTGTGGAGGAATGTCTGGCGCCTTTGAAAGGGCAAAGGGTAGGAAATAAAACCTGTAACCGCTGTAAATGATATCCAATACATCACTCATCTCTCTTAATTAAACTCCAGTTTTCTTTGAAAAGTGCCAACCTTCCCTCAAAGGTGCTGCCAGACGAGAAGAGTCTGCTTGGGCCAATTTCTACTACTTCGGAGAGCTGAAACCGCAAAAATCTTTAACACAGTCTGCATAGACTTAGCCTTGTCTTCCATTTTCTTTAGAAACAACACATCAGATTGTAAAGGAGCATCTAAAATCCTTGTTTTCACATGCTCAGCTAAATTCTGATCCCTCACAACTCTTACACTTATACCCTCTTCCAAAGCATCTACCTTAGACTTTAATTGTGAAAGGAGAAACACTTAGGGCCCCCCTGTCACAGTTCTGGGGGTCTGCTAGGACTCTTAAAAAAAGATACTTATGAGCTTCAGGCACCTATATATATATATCCGTTTAACTGGAGCAGGGCTAAGGCCTATGCTGGGGTAGAAACAAAAGCCTTTCCTGAATCAGAGAAACTGACCTTCCCATTTAAAAAATGCTCCTCATCATGAAGAGAGTCTCTGAAAAATGAGAAAATCTCAGGAGGAGAAGCAGAAGGAGTAGAATCATCTACATCAGAATCAGAACACTGCTCAAAACTCCCAAGCTCAGGTTCCACCCTAGGCCCATAGAACCTCTAATCATTAATAATCATCTTCGCCATCTTAAGCATATGCTTCCTAGGTACAGACCCTGAAGAACTAGGGGTAACCATTTTATAAACACGCTTCCAAAAAAAAAACCTGGCACAATCTAATCTTCTCTTTGGTATGGTAATCCGAGGTATCTGTTTGTTTACAAGAATACAGTTATTCACTTTTTCTGACATCCGTAAAAATACTGAGGAAGAAAAAGAAAATAATCCCTAAACGGGGTACTTAGCCAACTTGATTCGGTCTGAAAAACGCCAACCTGCACTTGCAAAACTGCTTCTGCATCGGACCATGCGGCAAAAGACAGAGCGGGCCGAGACAGACAGCGGACTACCCAAGTGTTAGGACTGCAGCAATGTGGTATGAAGAACATCTGGCAGTTTAAAGCCCTTACAGCTAAAGTAGCAGAGGTGTAAACTTTCTTCCCCCATCTGTCCAGAACTCTAGAATCCCTATCAGAGGGAACAGGGTTTTTTGCAGTGGAAGGCTTGACTCCTTTGGGACCCTGTGAAATAGTTTCAGGATCAGCAGCAGGGTTTTTATAAAGAAATTTATGAGAATCTGGAACCCTGTAGTACCTATCTGGCTTAACTGGTGCAGGGGGTAAAGACTCAGGAGTCAAACTGGATTCAGAAAAAACATCACCAACAATATCTAGTACAGGGGGAATAGCAAGAGGCCTGTGCTGAGGCCCTGGTGGAGTGGGACCTAATGTTAGCAGATACTGGTTTCCCATGATGTGTGTAGCAAAAACATATGCAATGTCCTATCCATTTAGAAATGGTCTGTTTTGAGATAGCTTTTCCTTGTGATCCTGTAGCGTAGGCTACAAAGAGCTGGTCAGTTTTTCTGAAAGCCTTAGTTTTATCCAAGTAGTAACGTAATTGCCTGTGAATGTCCAAGAGTGCAGGAATCTTTCTCCTTTGTTCTGGGGATTTGGGAAGAAGGTGGGCAAGTGAATGGTTTGGTTTAGGGCCACACTGGATACCACCTTTGGCATAAAGGAAGGATTAGTTCATAGAGAAACTCTGTCTTGATGAAAAATGAGGAAAGGTTCCGCTGCCATTAGTGCCTGTAGCTCTGAGACTCTTCTAGCTGAGGTTATTGCTAGTAGTAGGGCAGTTTTCCATGAAAGAAATTTTAAATCAGTTGAAAAAGCTGGTTCAAAGGGTGGCAGTGTAAGTTTTTCCAGGACAAAGTTGAGATCCCAAGTAGGTGTTGGAGCTCTCCTTGGCGGTCTTAAGTTCTTAGCCCCTCTGAGGTACTGTCTTAGGAGTGGATGTGAAAATAAAGGATCCGTGCTGTAATGAGCTGAAACTGCTGAGGTGTGGATCTTAATAGATGAAAAGGAAAGTCCTTTGTGTAACATCTCAGTTAAATATTGTAGAATCTGAGGAATGTTCAGCTCCAGGGGATTTAGGCCTTTAGCCTGGTTCCAGGAGCAAAATCCTTTCCATTTGTCTGAATAGGTTTTCCTGGTGCTGGGCCTCCTGACCTCCATAATGACATCCATAATAGCTTTGGATAAAGGTGTTGGCTGGTTGTTTAGGTAATTTGCCATGCAGCCAGGTTTAAAGTCTTGAGCTGGCTGTGTAGAATCAGATTGTCTCGCTGGGTGAGCAGGTGAGGAATTTGTGGCAAAATCCATGGTGGGCCCTGGGCCATGGTCCTTAAAATTGGATACAAATGTTGGCGTGGCCAATCTGGTGCAACGAGAATCATTTGTGGCCTCTCTAATCTGACTTTCAGCAGTAACTTTGCTAGAAGAGGCAGTGGAAGGAAGGCATACACTGTTAATGTTTTCCAACTGAATGAGAGAGTGTCCACTTTCCAAGCTAGTGGATGGAAGGTCCTTGTGCAAAATTTTTGAAGTTGGTGGTTGTGGGGGTTTGCAAACAGATCTATGTCTGGGCGTCCCCATTTTTGATCTATCATTGCAAATACTTGTGGATCTAGTTTCCATTTGTGTGGATCCATGATGTTTCTGCTTAGGTCGTTTGCCAATGTGTTTTTCTTTCCTGGCAGGAATTGTGCTTGTAATTGAACCTGGTAAGACAGTGCAGTGTTCCACAAGGTCATTGCTTGCCTGTGTAGAGGGTAGGAATGTGTGCCCCCTTGCTTGTTTATGTACCACATAACTGTGCTGTTGTCTTCCTTATTAGTAGTTGTCCTGGGTGTAGAAGGTCCTTGAAAGATGTTAGGGCATTCTGCACTGCTAACATTTCTTTTTGATTGATATGCAGGTGTCTCTGATCTGTAGTCCATTTGCCCTGAATGCACTGTCCTGCCATGTGTGCTCCCCAGGCATAGTCCGATGCATCTGTTGTCATAGTTTGCCTGACTGTGGGTAAGGTGAAAGGCTGACCCTTGTTGAGGTGACATGCCTGTGCCCACCATAAAACTCCTGTTGAAGGCAGGGAATGAGTGGAATCATTGTTTCCAAGCTGTGGCTGTGCTGGGTCCATACACTTTTCAGGTACCATTGTAATTTCCTTATATGCAGTTTTGCAAATGGTATTAGTAGAATGCAAGATGCCATGAATCCCAAGGCCTGCAGAATTTTTCTTGCAGGGAGTTGGGTCTTTGTTGCCAATATTTTGAAATATTGAAACAGTTGTCGTTGTTTGTCTGGCGTGAGATAAGCCATCTGGGCCGTTGTATTCAAGCTGGCACCCAGGAATGTTATGTTTTGTGAGGGCACTAGTTTTGATTTCTTTTCGTTTACTGTGTACCCTAGGCAACTTAGAAGGTGTTTGACAAATGCCAGATGCTGTAAAAGAATGTCCTTGCTTTCTGCTTGAATAAGACAGTCGTCCAGGTATGGGTATATTTGAATTCCTCTTTGTCTGCAGTATGCAATTACTGGTGCAAGGCATTTTGTGAAGACCCTGCAGTAGATAAGCCAAAGGGCAGTGCAGAGAATTGATAATGCGTTGAACCTGCAATGAAGTGGAGGTATCTTCTGCAATTTTGTCTGATAGGGACATGCAGGTATGCCTCCTTGAGGTCCAAAGTGACTAGCCAAGCATTCTTGCCCAGCATGGGAAGAAGCTGCTGTAGTGTTAGCATCTTGAATTTTGGTACTTGCAGATAGGTGTTCAGAATTGAAAGATCCAGAATGGGTCTCCATGCTTTGTCCTTTCTTGGAACTAGGAAGAGTCTTGAGTAAAATCCTTGTCCCTGCTCCTGTGTAGGTACCTGCTGAATGGCTCTCATGTTCATGAGAGCTGTAATTTGTTTTTGTGCCTCTGCCCATTGATTTGGTGGCAGGTTTGGCATTCCTTTGATCCTTGGTAAGGTATGAAAGTGGAATCTGTATCCTTGAGAGACAATGTTTAGAACCCATTTGTCTTTTGTGATGATGTGCCAGTTGTCTGCAAAAAATGCTAGTTTTCCTCCCAAGGGTGTTGCCAGGAGAGATTTGCTTGGTAGTTTGAGGACAGAGTCATTGTGTCTGCCTTCTGTTAGCTTGGGGCCTGTCTTCTCCTCCTTTATGGGTAGCAGAACCCCATTGGCGAGGTTTGTAAGGGCCCTGTGACTGACCTCTGCCCCTTGGGCGTCTGTATTTGCCCCTCTGTGATCTGTCTGAAGCTGGAAAGGACCAATTTTTTGTTGGCCAATTTCTGCTGAAGCGAGGGGGGTTGTACCTTCAAGAAATCCTTGACCGTTTGCATAGATTTAGCCTTATCCTCCATTTTCTTTAAAACCTCCTCTGCTTTGACACCAAATAATACATCCTGTTGTAAAGGTGCATCTAATAATTTTGCTTTAACATGATCAGGGAGGGTTTGCTCTTTTAACCAAGCATGTCTACGAATGACTGAGCCAGTAACAGCTGCTCTACAGGAAGCTTCCAGTGAATCAAATCCGCATTGTAAAGTATGCTTGCCCACCTGTTCAGCTGCATGCAACAGATCCTGCATTTCCTTGAACTCAGGCTGTTCTGAGTGTGTGCTCATTTTTTTGTTTTAACTGAGACATCAGGAATTGTTGATATTTCAACATGTGAAACTGGCAATTTAATGCTCTCATAGCCAGAGTTGCAGAGGTGTATATTTTCTTTCCCCATCTATCTAAGGCTCTGGAATCTCTTTCAGAGGGCACAGGATTTTTAGCCATAGAAGCCTTTGCTCCCTTAGGACCCTGGGATATGGTTTCTGGGTCAGCTACAGGGCTTTTATAAAGGAATTTGTGTGAGTCAGGTACTCTGTAGTATCTGTCTGGTTTGGCTGGAGCAGGAGGTAGTGAGTCTGGATTTAAACTAGACTCCAAGTAGACATCATCCACAATATCTAAAACAGGAGGAATAGCAAGGGGTCTGTGCTGGGGTAATAGAAACTCTCGGAGCCTTTTCTTAGAATCCGAGTAATCCTGGCCTTCCCAGTGGAAATGTTCCCTCATGGTATGTAATGTTTCCCCAAAGGAGTAGTCTTCAGGGGGAGATGCTGAGGGAATAGAATCTTCAGCATCAGAATCCTCATAAGGTGGAAAAGTGTAATCCTGTTCCTCAGAAGAATCTGAGGAGAGAGAAACCTGGTCAGAGGATGCATAATCCTCCTCTTGTCTTGGTCTTTTATCAGGAGGGGGATGGGAACTCCTGATAAGGGTAATTAAATCTTCAGCCATTTTAAGCATCTGTTTCATAGGCATGGGGCCTTGACCTGTAGACTGATAAACAGTTTTCTTGGAGTTTTAAGTTTAGCATAAGATTTAATGGTGAGTGTAGTTGGTCTGAAGACACCTTCTGCAACCGAAGGCGTTTCCCTCTGCACCGGAATCTAAATCTGCTCCGGTGTCGGTAGATGGCTGCGTCGGCCTAGTAGACTCCGCGTGGGAGTCAGCAGCTGTCTGGGGTTCCAGCTCTGCGGTCGTCAGGGGCTGCATAGGCGCCTCACTGAAAACCGGAGAACCGGCGACAGGCCCAGCTGAGGCCTCGGGGTCTGGCTTATTCCTAGGCTGCCTGTCCTTATCCTTGCGTTTTTTATGAATTGCGGTCGTCGGCTGCTCCGACGGCATGATATAATTGAATTTCCTACCAAAGTAATGCCGTGCAAAGTCAAAATGGCGTTTGATAGTGCGTTTATTAAACCTAGCGCAAAACCGACAACCTGTGATGTCGTGGTCTGGGCCTAGGCAAGGAATACAATAGGAATGGAAGTCCTTATGAGGTATTTGCTTCCCACAAGAAATGCAATTGTTAACTTTTTCTGACATCGGACTGAGGCAAGAAAATGTTCCCCAATGGGGTACTTAGCTTTATTGAAGACTTCGGACTGAAATTCAAATCGAAAATCTCAGGTGTCGGTCGACCGGCACTTGCAAACTGCTTCTGCTTCGGGCACCGTGCGGCAAGAAAGACTGAAGAAAATGGCGTTGGATGCCTCCTATATACCCCCTGACGCACTGACGTCAGGGAAGAAGTGACAACAACCGACGCCGGACCAAGACTTTGGAATTCAGGCTGACTGCGGGACCGCCTGACGGCAGGATAACCCAAGTGTGGTGACTGCAGCAGATTAACACGATGAACATCAGCTTTGGAGAGAGGCATTGCTTGCTTGACTAAGGAATTTTCCATGTAGCTAGGTTTAAGGTCTTTAGCTGGCTGTGAAGTATCGGATTGTTGTGCTGAGTCAGCAGAAGTGGGATTTGAGGCAAAATCCAGGGTGGTTCTTGTGCTAAGATCTTTAAGATTGGGTACCAGTGCTGGCGTGGCCAGTCTGGTGCAATCAAGATCATCTTTGGCTCTTCTTGCCTGGCTTTTATGAGTACCTTTGGTAGGAGAGGTAGAGGTGGGAAAGTGTATACTTGTAGGTTTTTCCAGCTGAATGAGAGGGCATCCACTTTCCATGTTTGTGGATGGTAACTCCTTGTGCAGAATTTCTGTAGCTGGCAGTTCATTGGGGATGCAAACAGATCTATGTCCAGGCTCCACCATTTCTGTGTTATCATTCTGAATATTTGTGGATTCAATTCCCATTCGTGGGGATCCATGATGTTTCTGCTTATGTCGTCTGCCAGTGTGTTTTTCTCTCCTGGCAGGAATTGTGCTTGCAAATGAACTTGATAGTATACAGCTGTGTTCCACAAGATCATGGCTTGTCTGCAGAGGGGGTAGGAGTGTGTGCCCCCTTGCTTGTTTATGTACCACATAACTGTGGTGTTGTCTGTCTTTAGTAATAGTTGTCCTGGATGCAGCAGGTTCTTGAAAGCTATAAGAGCATTTTGTACAGCTAGCATCTCTTTTTGATTGATGTGAAGATGCCTTTGTTCTGCGGGCCACTCGCCCTGAATACATTTTCCTGCCATGTGTGCTCCCCAGGCGTAATCCGATGCATCTGTTGTCAGTGTTTGCCTGGCTGTGGGTTGAGTAAAAGGCTGTCCCTTGTTGAGGTGACAAGCTTGAGCCCACCATCGAAAGGCAAGGAATTAGTGGTATAACTGTTTCCAAACTTTGACAGTGTTGAGACTATACACTCTTTAGGTACCATTGTAGCTTCCTCATATGCAGTCTGGCATATGGAATTAGTAGTATGCAAGATGCCATGTAACCCAAGGCCTGCAGAATTTTTCTTGCAGGGAGTTGGGTCTTTGTTGCCATCAATTGAAAGTATTAAGTCAGTTGTCCTTACTTGTCTGGCGTGAGATAAGCCATCTGGGCCATTGTGTTCAAGCTGGCACCCAGGAATATCTCTTGTGAGGGCACTAGTTTTGATTTCTTTTCGTTTACTGTGTACCCCAGACAACTTAACTTTTTTATGAATGCCAGATGCTTTAGAAGAATGTCCTTGCTCTCTGCTTGAATCAGGCAGTCGTCCAGGTACGGATAAATATGAATTCCTTTCTGTCTGCAAAATGCGATTACTGGTGCCAGGCACTTTGTGAAGACCCTGGGCACAGTAGATAAGCCAAAGGGCAGTGCAGAGAATTGATAGTGCATTGAACCAGCTATGAATCTGAGGTATCTTCTGCAGTTTTGTCTGATAGGGACATGCAGGTATGCCTCCTTGAGGTCCAAAGTCATGAGCCAAGCTTTCTTGCCCAGCATGGGAAGAAGCTTCTGTAGTGTCAACATTTTGAATTTCGGAACATCCAGGTAAATATTTAGAGAAGAAAGATCCGGAATGGGCCTCCAGGTTTTGTCCTTTCTGGGAACCAGAAAGAGTCTTGAGTAAAATCCTTGTCCTTGCTCCTGTGGTGGTACCTTTTGAATAGCTCTTATGTCCATGAGTGCTGTAATTTGTTTTTGAGCCTCTGCCCATTGATTTGGTGGCAGGTTTGGCATTCCTTTTAACATTGGCAGTGTGTGAAAGTGGAACCTGTAACCTTGAGATACAATGTTGAGAACCCATTTGTCTTCGGTGATCCAATGCCAATTGTGATAGAAAAGTGCCAGTTTTCCTCCTAAGGGGGCTGCCAACAGAGAGCTGTTTGGCAGCTGTAGAGGGAAGTCATTGAGGCTGCTTTTTATATGGTTGGGGCCTGTCTTCCCCTTCTTTCTGGCCTTGTGCACCCCATTGTCGAGGCCTGTAAGGACCTTGTGGTTGACCTCTACCTCTTGGACGTCTCTTCTGCCTTAACTCCAAATAACACATCCCGCTGCAAAGGTGCATCCAATAATTTTGCTTTAACATGATCTGGTAACATATGTTCTTTTAACCAGGCATGTCTTCTAATGACAGAGCCTGTTAACTGCTGCTCTACAGGAGGCCTCTAAAGAATCAAAACCACATTGCAAGGTATGTTTTCCCACTTGTTCAGCTGCATACAATAAATCCTGCATTTCTTTAAAATTAGGAGGATCTGAATCTGGAAGCATTTTTTGTTTCAACTGAGACATCAAAAATTGCTGATATTTTAGCATGTGAAACTTTCAATTTAAGGCTCTCATTGCTAAAGTTGCAGACGTATATACTTTCTTTCCCCATCTGTCTAATGCTCTGGAATCTCTGTCAGAGGGAACTGGGTTTTTTGCTGATGAGGCCTTAATCCCTCTGGGTCCCTGAGAAATAGTTTCAGGGTCAGCAACAGGGCTTTTATACAGAAATTTATGTGAGTCAGGGACTCTGTAATATCTGTCAGGTTTAACTGGGGCTGGAGGTAAGGAGTCAGGATTTAAGCTGGATTCAGTATACACATCATTCACAATATCTAACACTGGCGGAATAGCAAGGGGTCTGTGTTGAGGTAATAAAAGGAAGTCTCTGAGCCCTTTCTTGGATTCTGAGTAATCCTGGCCTTCCCAATGGAAATGCTCCCTCGTGGTATGTAAGGTTTCCCCAAAGGAGTAGTCCTCAGGCGGAGAGGCTGATGGAATTGATTCCTCAGCATCAGAATCCTCATAAGGGGGTAAAGAATATCCTAGGTCCGAGGATGAATCTGAAGAAATGGATACCTGGTCGGATGAGTCAGTCTGCATCCTGTCTGGGCCTTTTATCAGGAGGGGGATGGGACCCCCTGATCAGGGTGATTAGGTCTTCGGCCATTTTGAGCATTTGTTTCTTAGGCATGGAGGCCTGTCCTGGAGAGTACTGTATTTGTTTCTTTGTTTTTAAGGGAGGCTTAGACTTAGCAGAAGGTTTAATGCTTAACTGAGTAGGTCTGAAAACACCCGCTGAAGCTGTGGATTACTCAGCTACTTCGGTTCCCTCTGAAGGGTTAGTTTCGGTAGGCTGAAAACCTAGTGTGTCCGAAGGCCCAGCCAGCTCCACATGGGAGTCAGAGGCAGCCTGTTGTTCTGCAGAAGCGATCATCAGGGGCTGCGAAGGCGCCTCGCTGAAAACCGGAGAACCGGCGACCGGCCTAGAAGTGGTCTCATCGTCCGTTTTCGGCCTCAGATGCCTGTCCTTGTCTTTGCGCTTTTTATGTATTCCAGTTGTCGGAAGTTCCGATGGCATGGTGTAATTGAATTTTCTGCCAAAATAATGTCGGGCAAAATCAAACTGACGTTTAATAGTGCACTTGTTAAACCTAGCACAAAACAGACAACCAGTGACCTTGTGGTCTGGGCCTAGGCATGGGATACAATAGGAATGGAAATCCTTATGAGGTATTTGCTTCCCACAAGAAATACAGTTATTAACTTTTACTGACATCGGTCTGAGGCAAGAAAAAGTTTCCCCAATGGGGTACTTAGCTTTGTAGAAGACTTCGGTTCTGGATTCGGAATGAAAATCTCAGGAGTCGGCCGACCGGCACTTGAGAACTGCTTTTGCTTCGGGCACCACGCGGCAAGAAAGACTGAAGACAATGGCGTCAGCTGCATCTTATATACCCCTGTCGTACTGACGTCAGGGAGGAGGCGACAGCAACCGATGCCGGAACAAGACTTTGGAACTCAGGCCGACTGGGGAACCACTGACGGCAGGATAACCCAAGTGTAATGACTGCAGCAGTGTAACACGATGAACATCAAAGCTTCATCAAGAATCATGTCAGCTCTGCAGAGGCCACTAAATTTTTAACATCCACAAAAGTACTCATGTAAAACCTTACAAAGGTCACCGTGGGAATCACTGCTGTACTTGGCATGTATGCTTTCTAAGATGTTACACACATGGAATTTAAGGCTTGGAAATTGGACAAAGCAGCATGGTGCATACAGATAACCACTCTGTCCTTCTGATAAAGAACAAAAGAAGGTCCACGATCAGCAACAGCTGTAACATCTAGTAATGTAGCTTCCCACACCTCTAAGAATGTAGCTCCATCATATAGAGAAATTGTGCTTCCCAGCAATGAAAAGGTCAACCTGAAGGATTTTGGATTCGAGTGAGGTTGCCCCAAAGAATGGAAATCATATCTCAAACTGGATCCAGAATCCAAGGAGGATGCATCAGATGACGCCATAGAAAGTAGACCCAGACTTATGGCAGAAGATAGGCTGTGAAAATTATGGTTACCCTGCAATCAGCTACTTTCTGTAAACACTTTATTATCAAGGATATTGAAAAGAAAGCATAGAGGAGACCCAGGGGCCAAACATGGAGTACAGCATCCCTTGATGACTACAGTGTGTGTGTGTGTGTGTGTGTGTGTGTGTGTGTGTGTGTGTGTGTGTGTGTGTGTGTGTGTGTGTGTCTGTGTGTGTGTGTGTGTGTGTGTGTGTGTGTGTGGGGGTCATGGCAAAAGAACCTGTGGCATTGCGAAAGGGGTTACACAGGATGCAACACAGCTGGCCTCAGAGGATGAAAAGCTGTGCAGCCACTGCTCTATTGGGGGGACCACTCACGAGGCATCAGAATGCTCCTGCTCAATTTTTCCAATAGAATGTCTGATTTCTCCAGGATGTGCACAGATATAAGTCAGCACGGCACGGACATCGCCCACTGTCACACCTTCATGGCCTCACAAGGTGCAGGAGTGGGTTCCCTCTTGTTTGACGTACCAGGCCACTAACATGTTGGAAGCCTGGATCAAGATCACACTTTCTGGGAGGCAGTATTAAAAAGCTTGCAACATCAGGAGTTCTGCTCTCGTCTCCAAAACTCAGATGTGTAGATAGGCCTCAGACTGGGGTGAAGCATCCTGGACTGTCTTGCCCTCATAATAGCCCCCTACCCCATGAAGGAAGTGTCCACTGTCACTCTGGCACTAAGATGGGGAAGAAAAAAAGGATGCCCTGTGGAGACATTGTCTGGCATCAGCTACCATGAGATGTGGCAAGGAGAAGAAGGAGTCTGGCATAATGGTGAAGAGATTTGCCATACAGACACAAAGTGCAGGATTTGATTCTCACATGGGCTAATTGGCTAGACTTAAACCTATAAACAACCTTCAGTAAGAAGAATGGGGAAATTCATTGGGTGAGTTACCTATGGATTTACCTGCATTATGATTTAGGGTTTGGCATAATAGTTAAGGTGTTTGCCTCGCAGACACAAAATACAGGGACTGATTCACACCTTTGAGGAAAATTGGTTAGGCTTGAAATGGCCCACAGTGGCAGCAAGCCTAGTACTTACCTGTGAACTTATCAGCCACTGGACTGAAACAGTCCACTGAAGAACCCTCATGCAAATCCTAGCTAAGTGAACTAGGGATATTTCAGGGACAATCAAGCCAAGAAGGTGAAGAACTAAAGAAGCTAGTAGCCTCTGAAGCAGAAGGGTTTGATGGGCCTTAAAATGCACAGGTAAGAACCTTGAAGCAGGGAACTTAATCTGACTAATCGTATCTAGATGGCAGTCTATAAATTCTAAAGCTTGAATGGGTTCCAGGTTAGATTTGTCAAAATTCACTGTAATACCCAAGGAAAGGCATCCGGTGCAGAAAGGCTCTGAATTCGTGCAGGCTGAGCCAAGCTGCTATCACTGCTATGCATTTGGAGAACACCCGGGGGATCTGAATGTGGTTAAGACCACAAGGCAGTGTTCCAAACTGGTAGTAATTGTCTCCCAGCTGGAAGCAAAGGAACCTCCTGGAATGTCTTGATATCTTTATGTGGTAGTAAACTTCCTTGAGACCTACTGTGCACACCCAATTGTCCTTCCTCAGTAGAATGGACAGCACTGTCATCCAGAATTTGGTCTGTTTGAACACATTTAAGTTGCTTATGTCCAAAATGGGCTAAGGTCATTGTTTGTCTTAGGTGCCAAAGAATCTTGAATAGACCTTGGATCCTCTTCTGACTAGTGGGACCTGCTAGTGGACTCATTTAGTGAGCAACTTTCAAATCACTGCAGCTGCCTCCCTTTGCTGATGGGGTGGACCATCTGGATGGGATCTTTGTCTTGAGGTTGGGGTAGATTAAAAGGGGATGGCATAGACTCTGGAAATGGATCACACCACCCAGGCATTCAATGTGATGACCTCCCATGTTTGAGAGTGGAGAGCCAAGTGCCCCCCCCCCCCCCCCAATGCCTCCTGAGAGCAACTGGCCTGCCTTTTGGAGCACTGGAAGTACTTGCCTGAGAAAAGTCTGCATAAGCCCTGATCTTGTGGACTGCCCCTATCACTAGGGCTGTGTCTATTGATGACATCTCCTTGTCATACAGGGGACTATTGCCTGGAGAGTCCTGAACAAGCAACTTTTGGAAGAACAGCTGTCCCCCATGCAAAAATGTCATCGGGGGGGGGGGGGTGGAAAAGAGAAGTCCCACAGCACAAAAAATCTTGACATACTGTGCACTCCTGGTTAGTGTGTCCTTAACTTTAGGGCCAAATAAAATGGACCCATCAAAGAAAGACTTAAAGCACACTGCAAAATTTCACAGACACAGCCAAGTGTGTTGGCAAACAGCAGTGCCAGTGACTGCTGCTTGAGCCATACCATCCGCTGCGTTGGAAATAAGATTTCTGGACACACTTGATATAGACAACATGGTGGCCATGATGGCAGTCTGAGGTTGCTTGAGACCTTGAGGTGAATGCTGTTCTTGAGCAAGCTGAATGAAAACAGAAGTTCTAAGAAGACTGGGCTGGATCTGACAATGAGTAAAATGAACTAGTCCCTAAGCAATAAAATCCTGTTCAAGATGCTGAACACCAACACTGAGGCTGGATGACTGAGGAAGGACCTTCCCTTGATCTGCAGACCTAGAAGAAGCCCCCACCCCAACACCAAATGGTTGGGTCTGAAACAGAGACCAGCACAGAGATGTCTAGGGACGAATCACCTAGGGGCAAGGACAGCTCTAACAGTGTCAGAGTTGACCCCAAACTCCCAACCCCAACTCCTTTTCAATGGGATGCAGACGGCCAGAGTTGAGTACACCAAGGCTGAAGTACATGGACAAGAATCAGATCCAGGGTCGCTAGTGCTGTAAGATGGACTGGAAAAGGAGCAACTGAATAAGGGGCAGACGGTCCAGCTCTCCACCCACAGAGCAGAGGGGGATGGAATGATTCCTAGGCCAGTTTAGGACTTTAAGAAAGTTTGCACCATTTTGCCCAAGTTGGCTTCCATAAGGCTCTGCATAGACCTTGAAGACCTACAGGAAGCCATCAAGGACAGTTTAGTAGGGCTAGTGCAGAGGTTTAACCAGTTCTTGGATCCTGAATAGGAAGACTGGATCTGAAAAGGTGAAGGTTCTGGCGAGAAATCTGGACTCTGAGTAAAGGCCAAAATGGGGGATTGGAATAGACCAGACTCCAGTGTCGCAGGGAAAAAAGGGTGCGGGATCTCCAGTGTCGGGGACCGAACAGGTTCCAATGACTGAACCACTTGGCTAAGGGAACAGTACTCTGGAGGTGGCGACATCAGATCCATAGTGGGAGCTAAGGAAGCAGAGGGCCTTGGGGCCTTTTGCACTTGCTCGTCTGCAGCACAGAACTCGTCAGTTTGTTTTCTGACTTCTTCATCCTTTTCCTTTTCTCTCTCTCTCTTTCCTGACAAGTTTCCACTGGTTTAGAAAGGAATAAAGTCTTCTTGCTAGAGGGCGGGGAAGGGGGTGTGAAGCTGGGGAGGAAGAGAGGTAGTGGAAGCTGCACATCTTCTGGACATTCTTGGTCTTTTTGATCAGGGAGACCTCCTCTTTTCTTGCCTAGGAGGCAGAGCCCAAGGCTTACAAGGATAATTATTATATCTAGGGGGTGGGAGGCAAATAAAATTATTTCCCAGTTTTTATTTGCTTCCCTTTCTTATCCAATTTCACGTAAATTTCTCTGCAGGAGGCCCAAAAAGGAATGCCTTATACAGTGGGGCATCAAGGAGTTTAGCCTTTACTTGGTCAGACAATGTGGCTGGGTACTCAGCCAGGCAGGTCTGTGAATAACTGAGCCAAATGTAGCTGTTCTGCATAATGTGTCTAATGCATCATAACCACTCTTCAGAGAATATCTGGAAGCATGCAGTGCTGCATTTGCTTTCTCTTTTATGTCCCTTTGTAAGGTCTTGTCTGCAATGCCTTCTGTCTTAGTAATGATTCACTCCTTTAAGGACTCCAAGTATTTTAGCATGTGAAATTGCCAAATGAACACAAAGAGAGGGCTGCAGATGTAGAAGTCTTTTTTTCCAAACCTGTCTAGCAATCTAACTCCCCTATCATTAGGCAAGTGCTGTCTAGCAGCAGGCTTAGGGGCATCAACTTGCGGATTCTTGTAGAGGTGCTTGTGAGTGTCAGATTACAAAAATGATCAGGTTACCCTGGAGTAGGTGGCAGACAGCCTGGGTGTAGAGAGAGAGAGATCTTTGAAGACATCATATAGTGCCACATTGACTGGAGGAATAGCTAGTGATCTGGGGGATGGCAGAATTAAAAGCTGCTTACAATAGGTTTGGGTCTGAGAAAATTATTTGCTCTCCCAGTAAGTTTCCTCCATCTTATGCAAGGCATCCCAAAAGGGTAAATCTTCTAGGGGAGAAGCAGAAGAGAGTGTATCATCTGAGTCAGGGTTGGACTGAGGGGGGAGGCGTTCAGAGTAAGATAATTCTTCCTTTTACTCAAATCCTGAGGAATTGGATTACTCCTGAAAAGAAACATCTCTGTCTTTTAATGGGAGAGGCTTTAGGGGTAGTTTGTGGAGCCTGGCTGATCTCCCTAAGTTTCATAAAGGCCATGAATTCCTAGACAATTTTAAGGAGGTCCTGAGTTTTGATCCGGGTTGTAATGGCTGATGCCGGTGAATAGGCTGTGGTAAGCTGACTGGGCTTTTTAGTTTAGGCATCAGTCAAGAAAAAGAGGACTTAAGACTGTGATCAGGTGACCATGCTCGGTCTGGATTACAGACACGGGTTCCTGTAAAACAACTGTGGAAGATGTGCTATCTCCCTTGGTAACTACCGTTTGGATGTTGAAAGTTGAGGCCTGCTGACCGACTTCAGACCCAACATATGACATTAAGGAAAGCAAAATCAAATGCTCTGCTGCCATAGTGATTGGGGGGGGGGTCACACCAGAGGGTTTGGGCCTCATAGTTGGATCTGGGACCCCGCAAAAGTGCCTCATTTGAGTCACTAGTCTACTAAGACACAAAGTGGAATGACTGACCGTGTCTGCTGAATCCTTCTCCTTAGACTTTGTTTTTGCATTTCTTTAGCAAAGCAGTACTTGAACCCAAGGGAATAGATGTGGAAGGAACTGGGTCCAAGGACTCCATGTGGACTGTGAGGACTTTTGCCCTATGATAATGGTTTTAGCTCAAAACCTTGCACAATCCTGACAACTGGATATGTCATACTGAGGTCCCAAACAAAACGGACAAAAAGAATGCAGGATTTGTTTCCCACACACCAAGCAGTTATTAACTTTTTTGAACATTAATCAGAAGAAAACATTTTCTAAAAGGTTACTTGCCTGAAATTTGTTTGTTAGAAACTCTGGAGAAAAAAACATGCCAGACAATGGACTGCAAAGCAGCTCATAAATGTAGTGGCACATTAGATTGTATGGTTAGAAAGAACTTTAGATGGTGCAGATGGATGCCTCTCTTATACCCTGATGTTCGGACATCGGCTAAGGATGATGAAAATACCCTGGAAATCAGGCTGGTCACAGGCTTCTCCATGGCAAGAAGACCCAAGAATCAAGTACTGCACCACTGACTATGAAGAACATATGCATATTCCAAAAAGTCCCAAAAACTTACTACAGGTTGAGAAGAAAACAGTTAAAAAGCTTCTTGATGCTTTGGCTACAGAAGCCTTCAAAGGTGACAGGAGTGAAAGAATGACTATACTACCTAATGCAAGTACCATGAGAGTCTACAGACATGCGGGGATTCTATCCACTAAACAGCTCTGCAATACTGTCCCCACAATGCGTCTGTTTAGCACCTTCAGAGAACGCTCGTTCCTGGAAACAATGAAAATACTACATGCTCAGCAGAACTCCAAATTAAAAAAAATTGTAAAAATATGTTACAGTGGTGTCTTAACTGCTCCTTACACTGATTACAGACTTTATCATATCATGATTTCACATCTGCATGTCTGTGGATATAAGCTAATTCTGTGAGACTAAACAGAGCAAATAAAACTCAACAAATCACAGCCAACCATCTCTACCAGTAACTAAATCACAACCTGCTGAATGAAAAGCAGATAAAGGGAAACAAACTCCAAAGAAATGTGGTAATTTATGAAATGTTATGTCAGAAAATCAGTGATGAAATATTTACAGGAAATAAAATATTCTGTGGGTCACTTTAGTAATCCCTCGGCCTGTGTTATGACTTCCCAAAGTTGATTGCATTTAATTGGGGTGCAGCTGGGGTGGGAGAAAGCACCCCTCCCACACTTGTTTTTGTGTCAATTAAATGAAGGGTAGTGCATCATAAAGTCTTCTAGATGCAAGCAGTCTTGATGTATTACCTGCTAAACTGATTCAGCTCCTCTTTGTTAAAGCTACCATTTGCAGGACTACTTGCAAACCCAGTTATGGGTAACTCAGAAAAATGCTTAACAACCTGAACCACCAAGTGCACTACAACAAAATGCCCAGTTTATCATGTAACAGACACAATTATAACCATTTACTCAACAGAGACAATTCAGTACTTACAGCACTGATCTTCTTCCACTGTCTGTCCAATTCTGCCTTCTCATTTGTTTCTTTAAAACGGCGGGTTTTTCGTCCCTCTGACATTTTGATACCATACTGAAAAGCCGCTCTGAAGTAAAAGGTAATAGCATTTAAGACAAAGTACTAACACAGCAGAATGCAAATAAACCAGACATGACTGCCTCCAAAAAAATTCCACTGTATGCTATTCAAAACACACACAGTAACTAAGAAGAAACTTAAAGATACCATTTCAGACATTCAGCTGCACTTCCAATGAAGATATTTACCAAAGATGACTGTGGACACAGACATTTTTTTTACAAGCATGTATCTTCTCTATCTAATGCTGACCTAATCAAGGGAAAACCATTAAGAGGTCCTCAACTAATTATTCAACCAGTGTCCAAACAGAAAAGGCATCAAGTTTCGCCATTCTCATAGATGGACATACCTTTCAACTGTCCAGATTTTTACAGAACGTTCAGATTTTTGCCTCTTGCTTTTGGTCTGTCCTCATAAATATTTGTGGTTTTCTGGCAAAACATTGAGGAATGACTTCACTAAATAGTAAATAATGACAGTCATTTCAGCTTCAGACTTTGTATCCTTTAGAAAATATATAATACAAAATCTTTCATTTTTGTAGCTTTCTAAGTTTAGAGGAGCAATATTTAAAATCTGTTCCTATTTTTGGGCCTCTGTCCACCCATTATTTCTAGCTTTGTTCAGATTTCTTGTGCTGGGAGGTTGAGAGGTATGCACATGGGTACTCTATGCAAATTCATCAATAGAAAACGGGTCATTCTGTCATTATCACTTTTAAAAGAAGTACTGCATCTTGGTTCTCTCAGTTTCTACAGCTATGTCTCTATACAAAGTCCACGCTACCTTGGCTATCCTATAACATACCAGTTTCAGATAATTTAGTCATCCATTTCAGGATGTGACCCATCTCAGTTCACTCAGTTTGCTTGACCTAGACCTACCCAAATTCAGTTTATTCTATAAGCGCTTGACAAAACTGACCAATTGCAAGTCATCATAAATCAATGAACTTACAGTCACAACCTGGTCTAGGTCACCCTTGTGCTACTTGTAAACCTGACTTAAAAAAACACATTCAATGACCAATCACAGCTTATGCAGTCAGTAATGACCAAAACAATTCTAGCACATTTAGAAGGGTATACTATTACAAACGTGACTGATACAAGTACCAGATATGATTAAGTCTGCTCTACAAAACGCAGTCCAAAAAAGACACATTTAACAGTTACTGTAATTTATATCAGTCCATATTAATATGAGTGACACAAGCCCACCCACTAATAACCCTTTTGTGGTATGGCATCACTTTAACCTAATCATCCAGTCTACCAATACAAGGTGATACCTGTCTCTGCCCAAAGCAGTCACACCACATCCATAGGTTATGTTGGCAAGTTTACCGTACCAATTTCAGTTCATGTGAAATGTCTTTGTACAAACTGTCCAACGGTATTTTATTTGGTTGGCTAGTTCCAGACAATGTAATGTAATTGTTCCATACCCAAGCTGCCCCATTTCATATGAACTGACAGTGACATGCCATCATTTAGCTCAAACATCTGTCTGTCCACTTCTGATTTATTTAGCTTGTAAAATCCTTAACTACATCACATGTAATAACTCTGCCCCAGTGTTCAACAGTTATGTGCTTCAATTTGTATATCCTATTGCTTACGAATATCACTGCATTAGTGTTCAAGCCATACTGCAGGCACCAAGAATGCTGTTTTACAACAAGATCCAGTTCTTGATGACAGCAGCCATAAACAACATACTTTAAGAATGCACTAGTTAACTGTGTACTTTTACACACATCTACAAATATATGTGATAAAATAAGTTATACTTACTTTGGCAAAGCCTCTTTGTTATTCATGTATTCACTGTACTCCTCCTGTGTGTCAAAGTCCCATCTACCTAATGGTCCTTTTTTATTACCCTACAAACAATAAGAAGATTCAAAATAAGTAAATTAGGAGTGACGGTTTAGACTTGACACAGCATTTGGTGAAAATAAGAATTAACTCCTAACTTTATTCATGACAGAAAATTTAAAATACAGCCTTAGCTTTTTTAATGTTTCTTTTCCTCACCACCTCCTTGTGACTATCTGCCCTCCACTGATGCTACCACCCCATTTACTCCCTACATGAGACAAAATATTGCAGGAGGCCATCATCCGGGTAACCATTAGAGTTTTCCTGCTTGTCCCAATCCATTTACCCTTTGCAGCAGCCGGTCATGCTCAAAATCCCACAAAGCTGTACCAGTGTCCTATGCATGCTCCCACACAAAGGTCTAATTGTGTATGTACAAACACACAACTTGGTAGATATGCATGTTACTATTTACTGCACTGTTTGCTGCTTCACCAGCCTCTGCATGGCATCAATAGTGAATTAAAAAAAAAAATGGGTCTGGTTGTCTCCCTCCAGGAGGGGTGAATTGGCTCCAGCTGCCCACTACCCATCCAGCTCGGTAAGCTCCTTCAGTACCCACATCATTAGTTGATCCCAAGTTGTCTGAGTCATTGTCAGGTCTTTCAGTCTGTGCTATGGACTCGGTAAAATACAGCCTCAGCTTTCTTGGTTCACTTGGCCTGTGCACAAGTCATGCTAACATACAAGAATTCTAACAAATAATTAATACATTTACAGGAACTAGCTTTAAGAACTTCTACCCTACTCTAGAAGACGAAGACAGTGGGAGAGTTAAAAAAAAAAAAAAAAGTTAAACTCTTACCTGGTCCATTTTACTGTAGTCTACCTCTTCATCACTATCTACAGCCATGTCATCCATTCTGAAAAGGAAGGCAGCAACGTGAAAAACAGACAAAAGTTAATGGCTCTGTGTATGTGCACCTTAAATAAAAAAAATAAAAAAAAATCCTCCCTCTGGTACACATACTCCAAGTACTTCCCCAATGTCACAACAAACAAAGAAACAAAGCAGAATTGATACTCACAGTAACAGCAGATGAATGATTATGATACTGCTTTGTATTTGGTTAGCAGTCCATTTACACAGGCCAGTCGACTAGGCTCAAGTTTCTGCAGCAATACATAACCTTTTCTGAACTATTAACAGAGCTGTCACTGTCCATGGTATGTGTGGTAACCCAGTCTTGGGAAAGGTTAATCATTTCCAAGAGCCAAAGTTACACAAAGAATCAGCAAGCACTCTACACATGACCGAAACAACCTGGATCCCAATCCAAAACAAGAGTGAATGTATCAGGTTAATCATGCCAATAACTGCAGCCTGTAGAAACATTCAGGGAAGATGCCTCTGCTGTGAGCACATAAATGAACTGCATGCTCAAAACATCAGGAATGCTTACTACAAATACCGACATGAGCCAGCAAAGGATACCCTGTAGGCATCACCTAGCAAACATGCCCACTACACTGTAGGAGTATTTTACCAGCAACATGGTCGACATACCTCCATTTAATTTACAACTGCACCAAGACAGCATAACAAAAATAACCCTACCGAAATATATTAATAGAGGAAAGGAGTGGGGCGCTCCTACCAAGGACACAATAAATGAAGTCAACATGCTACCATAACTACTCACAAAAACATACAACGTCTCATTCATATGATTCCCTGTTGATATTTTTTATCTGGAAGAACAGCAAGCAACATATGTAATGGCTGGATGAAGATCACAACTAACACATCCTGTATAATCAGTGTAGCAAACTCTTCTTGCCTTAGAAAAGCTACCTAGCTTGCAAAGCTTACTGAATACGTTCACTGAAGACAAAGTGGTAGCTATGCAGAAATCTTTCACAGATGCCCTTTGAAAAGAACTGACAAGGCAGCACTTCTCAACCCAACACCACTGACAAAATCATCTGAAGTATTATTCAGGAAATAAGCACAATTAAGTGCTTGAAAAGGGAGGCATAACCTTTTAAGTGTGTCTGCTTAAGAGTGTATATGGTTAAGCATCTTATGGTCCTTGTGACCATTTACATAGATTGGACTTATGTTCCTCAGCAATCTATCTTCTGAAGTCCACAACATAATGGCAAACAAAAAAATCGTATTAAACTTCCAAATATCCTTAGGTCTAGAAATTAAATGCAACCAGCAAAACACTTTGAAGTTGTCTTCTGAAAGAAGTTCCCAACATAAAAAGGCCAAAGTAAACAAAAAAGGTAATTAGACTTCCAAAGACAGCTGGTTGCAAAAAAGTCCAAAGCTTCTGTTTGAGATTCAAAATGTGCAACATCCTGATACATGAATTTTGTAGCTGATGATGGAACTCTGATTTTTTTTTCCTGATCAACTTACATGTCAAACATGACATTTTACATAAGAAAAGAAAAGCAGACAAGACTACCTGACCATTATGAAAAGACTGCCAGATGAGAAATTAACTTTCAACTCCAGCATCCTCTTGGCAGAAGAAACTGCTATTTGAAAAAAAAATGGTCTTCCACGAAAAAAAAAAACTTCAAGGGTATCAAAAACAATGGTTAAGGCTGGGGTTTGGTCATTATTTTTAAAGCAAAGTATGATATTTCATGGGGAAAAAATGCTTTCTCAGGCGGATTAGCTTCAATGTAGAATATGCCAGTCTTGGAATCTAAAGGAAGGCTCCTGTCACATATAAAATACATCTGTTAGGTTGTTGGTGGGGCCACATCTGGGTTGAATACCAAGCAGTAAACCCCTGTGAGTAAGACAGAGACAGAACAAAAACAGGAAAGGCACAGAACACTCAATTCTCAAGTGCAGAGGTATCAGAAGAGGGTTACCTCCTGAGATTACGGTCCAGAAAATAAAGTTGGTAAAGGTGTGAAGCAATGGCCAGCTGGACATAGCACATACCTGCAATGGAGACATTTCTGAAGCAAGCACTGGAATCATCCATACCGCTAGTGGAGTGACCTTTTTCAGTGGTAGCACACTACCTGGAGGCAAACATAATATAGCTGGTGATCCACCTGAAAAGTGGTTTACTTGCGACTGCTAGGTCTTCTATTGCCACAGGAAGGCCAACAGCTACTTATACTTTTCTCACTCATACACCTGTTTCAAGGTAAATCCTGAGATGACAATACACAGCTACAGGATGAGAAACAAAAAACACCAAACCATGGACAAGAACCACTAAAAAAAAAAAAAAAAAAAAAGAAAACTTATTTATTAACTCTGGCACCTCAGAAGAAGCCTTCAAGGAGTACTAAAAAACACCACTAAAAAAAATACACATCAATTATATAACAACCAATAAAAATACAAATCCAATTGAATAAGTACTTTCCAATTACAATCCAAATTAAGAGAAAAGGGTACAGGGTATTACATTTTAAAATAAAAGCAGCCTCCTTAAACATGAGTTTTCTTTTGAATGCAGTTTTTTCTAAAATAGTTGCCTATAATCCACTGGAGTCTGAACTATGAAACTGTGCAAAGTGAAGTGCAATAAGACTTTCGTTCCTAACTTGTTTAATATTTCTAACATGCTCCTGTATCCTAACTTTAAATTTCCTTTTGCTCTCACCTATATACATTAGGCTACAAGGGCATTTAAGGGCATAAATAATACTTTCATTCTCACAAGAATAGGCATCATAAATATAAAAAGGAATTCCATTCACATAATGAAAAGTTCAAACAACATATTGTCAAATACAACAACATCCACATGGTTGAGTACCTAAAAGCTCAACAGAAATCGATAAAGTTGAAGAAGGTAAACAAAAATAATTATGAACCAAAATGCCCCTCAGATTTCTTCCCCTTTTATAAGAGTTACATGGAAAGATGAGAAGTATACTAAGTCTCTAAACCTAAGCAAAGAATTCCAATAATATTTAACCAAACTCACTACTTCAGAACTAGGTGGTCACAAAATAAATATTTCTATTAAAACCGTATACCCTTTTGGTCTTAATTTGGATTGTAATTGGAAAGTACTTATTTAACTGGAGCTGTATTTTTATTGGTTGTTATACAATTGATGAGTGAAAGCCGCGGTGGAGCAGCGGTAGCGGTGTTGCCTCACAGCAAGAGGTTTCCCCATTCGATTCTCGGCTGGAGCACCTTCTGTGTGGAATCTGCATGTCCTCCCCGTGGTCGAGTGGCATTCGAAAGACATGCGTAGAATGGGCGTGCCTTCGCTGAAGGTTGGGCATCGAGCTGGCACCTTGGCACCCGTAAAAAATCTACTGCCAATCATTAGCGGACCGGAGTTCCACTGTGGCGACCCTAACTGGGAAAAGCCGAAACAACAACAATATACAACTGATGAGTGCATTTAACTCGTTTATTTTTAGTGATGTCTTTTAGTACTAACTGAAGGTTTCTGCCGAGGCACCAAAGTTAATAAATTTTTTTTTTTTTTTTTGAGTGGTTCTTGCCAGTGGTTTGGTTGTTTTCAGTATGAGAAATACCCTCAGGTCATAGGTCTGAAAATTTATAGCCTGAAAGGCCAAGATGGCAGCAGTATATACTTTATTGCCCAACTGTTCCACGGCCCTACTGTCCTTGTCTGAAGGAAGCAATTTAGTAGAAGGCTAAAGCTTAGACGGTTTGTCAGAACATACAGACACCACAGAGGGGGGTCAGCAGAAGGTCATCTGTAGAGAAACTTACAGTCATAAGGCACCTTGTAAAACCAGTCAAGTTTCTTAGGTACTGAAGTGTGAGTCTGGGGCCACAGAAGAAGCAAAAAGATATCTTAAAAGGGCATCCAAGACAGGAGGTAGAGCACAGGGCTTAGGGGACTCCACCTGCAGGAGCTCATACCTCTTCTGAATGTCAGAAACCTGAAAGCCGTCCCATTTAAAATACTCCATCATATGAAAAATAGTATCCCCAAAAGAGAGTTATTTAAAAGGAGGGTCTGGGCTAATACAGTCTTCCTCTTCAGAGACATAATCCAAGGGAGAAGGGATCTGAGAGGAACATGCCAAAAACTCTTCCCCAAAATCCAAGTCCTCATGAGAGGAGTCCTGCTCTCTGGGCCTCTTGAGTGGCACACTGGGAGGCTTCAATACCATCAATAAATTAAACAATCCCCAGGTAAAAATCCTGCCATTCATGATGGGGATCTTTAGAAGCAGGAGAAATATGCATGGATTTTTTTTTTTGAGCTACGTCTACCCTAAACAACCTAGGAGATTCCAACCCTTACCTATATTCAAACAACATGGTAGGAATCTCCTCAACATGGTAGGAATCTCCTCCTGAATAAGTATCTGCTGAATCCCCTTGGACCATCTGACATGATCAGCAGAGATTCCTTTTAAACATCTGGAATGGACATCTTCAGACCCTACAAGGATATGCAAGAAGTCTGATCACACTGGCTTCGATACGGTCATGGCAAATGAATCCGACGTGACAACCAGGCAATCCTCTGGGCCTTCACCAGCCTCCAGACAGATGTCTGGGGGAGGCGGGACAACAGCCAAATCAGATCAGATTCTTTTCACCTTTTTCTTGGCAGGCGGCTGACCTTCAGGATGGGAGGATTCTACCATTGCACCTTGTGTCAATAATTTAAGATGTTGATTCTCCAGGTAAATGTACACAGAGGAGAGATGACTACATAGGGTCTTGGGGACAAATGCTTGGCAGATAAAACACTATGTATGGTGGTAAGAAGCATCCAAACAAGAGAGACACTGCTCGTGATGATCCTTATGGGGAATCTGCCTCCCACACTGACATTTTCCCTTTCTGGATGACAAATAAACCCACAAAACTGAAAAAGAAAGAAAGGATTAGAAGAATCCCCAACAGGGCACTTATACAAGTCACAGCTCGGTAACCAGGACAGGAGGAGGATTCACAAAGATGCTCAATGATGGCATTCAGAATGGCGGCAAAAAAGTTCTGGGGTACGTACATTCATATGTCACCCGTATGCCCTAAGCCTTGAGCAGGGAGCATACACATGATGTACGACTTCTATAAGTCCTAAGGCTTTGGTATACTAGCCAGACGTTGGGATACCCATGGCAAGGAATCCCTTTTGTGAAGAATACTGTAACAAATTTATGGAAGGACATCTGTCTGGTCCAGGGACCTTAACAGATCTTATAGCTACTTGATTTTTTTTCTAGTGTAAAAGGTTTTATAAGGGTGTCATTAAAACGTGAGGGGTACTACTTAGAAAGAACATAATTAAGAAAATGATCAAATTGCTCACTCTGCTTAAACAAGTTGTATCATTAGACTGTAAGCATCATCTAATCTGTTAAAAGCTGCGGTACTTTCGGAGGTGTTTTATATGTATACAACATTAACAAGAAGTTATGTACTCACCATAATGTTCGATGTATGTAGTCCATCTCGCCTCACATTCTTACACGTGGGTTTTTGAGCCGAACCTCGGCTCTGACTTGGCCATACTCTAGCACGAAGTCTTTCAATTGGTTGGGCTAAGAGGCATCCCATGCTGCACTGCTCCCTTTCCCCAGATCTTGTTTGCTGCAAGCTGAATCACTCCTCTTGATCCACATGACACATAGAGAAGGAAAAAACATTCTAATAATAAAAGGAGTACTGAAACCAGAACTAACCTTTAGGTCCTCCAGGATAGGGGAAGGCGGGAGGGTAAGTAAGAATGTGAGGCGAGATGGACTACATACATCGAATGTTATGGTGAGTACATAACTACTTGATGTTATGTAATCCAATCTCGCCTACATTCTTACCCGTGGGACAGCGTCCCCAGCATCTGAACCCTGGGAGGCTCATTGGAAAATACTCCTAAGCACTAGCAACAAGTGCAGGAACTATAAACTAATAAACTACAGACAGCACACAAGGACCTCTAACTCAAACCGTCCTGACAGGAAAAACAAGGGGAAGGACTAGGTTCTCTAACTTAAACGGCCCTAGCCTGGAGAGGATAGGTACCTAAACACAAAACAAGCACAGAAGGGAAAACAGATAACCAAGGGAGGGACTAGGTCCTCTAACTGAAACGGGCCTAGCCCGTTGGGAGATAGCTGACGGGATACCAGACAAAAAGTAGACAAAAGCCACAAAAGGCAGCACAATACAGCTTCCACAAAACCACAATGCAAACACACAGCTATGAAAACAGCTTTTGGAGCAAAAGTTTAGTCAAAGAAGACAAAAAAGTTATACTTAGCCACAGCCATATGTCTGAGCTTTGCGAGCGGCAAACGAGATCTGGGGAAAGGGAGCAGTGCAGCATGGGATACCTCTTAGCCCAGCCAATTGAACGACTTCAAGCTAGAGTATGGCAGAGTCAGAGCCGAGGTTCGGCTCTGAACCCACGGGTAAGAATGTAGGCGAACTTGGGCTACATAACATCAACAGGTTTCAAAGGTAACTGGACCCATTCTGAATAGGTGGCTAGAAACTTGATTCAAATCAAAATTAAGAGTTAATATTTAGTTTTAACTGTAAATCTAGTAAAGAAAGGCACACAAGTGTAGAAACAGCACAATGTATTCGAAAAAGGCTTTATTCCACACAAAAATTAACTCCAGTAAAATGAAAGTCGTTTTCATCCAAACCAAGTCAGACTTCATCAGATAAAACACATCAAACTGACAAGTTCCTTTTAAAAATGAATTCAAAAAGTTTCGTCCAATCATGTGAAACCAATTAATTAAGCTAATCAGAACCACATACTGAGTAAATAAAACTCAGTAATTCCTATAAAATATTTCTTGTGGAATGTCAAAAGCTTTCACAAATACATTCACTAGTGTTGCTCGTGTTCTGAACATACCTTAGAACCACTTATACAATTATAAAAATAATATACAAATAGTGGCTCAGTTAAAAATTAATGCAGTAAAAAAGTTTTATGTAGAAACATTTTACTAAAAAAAAAAAAAAAAAAAAATGTGATAGTTTAAAACAGTATGTAAATACTACCATCTAGTGGCTAAAAATAAACCACATCCAAAAAACGTGTACATTTATAATAGACTGAATGGCAATATAAAGCATAAAATGCTGTAAGCATATAGCACCAATACTTAACTACTGTAGTGAATTTACATGAAAGCACAATAAATTATTTTTTTTACAGTGCAATACAAATTTAGCATAATTTGATGTTGATAACACGTTTTAACCAATAGGTTATAAAATCACAGCTTAGCCTTTTTCGAATACATTGTGCTGTCTTCCCCACTTGAGTGCCTTTCTTTACTTGATTTTGGCTTTGTTTGGGCACACTATTCTTTAAACTGTGGTTAACTGTAAATCTCTAATTTGATATTTAATATGATCAATATATCTGACGTTCAATTAATGCCCCACAAATGTAAGTTTACGTCAAAATTCTTTTTCTTTCTTAATATTTTGAATTAGAATTTAACACATTAATCAAGACTTACACAAAATCTAACAAATAAAAATCTTAATCAAAAACTACATACAACATCCACAAAAGATTCTATACTTTACAAAACCATTAATACTGTGATAAACTGACAGGCTGCCAGCCCAGCTACATAGAATTTTGTAAATAATTCTGTGTCATTGTAAATATTAATATGATCCACAAGCTTGTTTCACAAATGTAAGAAAACTACGTTATGTGCTGAGCTTCAAAAATATAACCACAGTGCACCCTGCTGGAAGAAAGAAGAAATGTGTACAGACTCTATGCCTGTGTAATGTATGTTTTCATGGTAGAAAACTGGGACATACAGACATAACTTGCAAACTCTAAGAAAATAAGCTGGTAAGTAAAGAATTTTACGACTGTGTGTGATCTCAAGCTAGGAGACGGGATATCTGGGTTAGGTGTTTCTTTCTATTGTCTTAAGACAGAGAAAATTACTAGGTGTCACATGAAAAGTGTACTTTATTGCTCTGACTTCCTGGCAGCTGCAGATCACAAAGAAATGTTAAATGTTAAGTCTCTTAGCCTGAGAACTAAATCAGAAGTGACAAGAATGATGCAATCTGAAATGACTCAGCAGTAATGTGTATTATCAGTGTAAAAACTATCTCGGAGAGAATGAGAGTGCATTTTGTATTTTGTTCTGAAGCAGACAACAACTCACCAGCACTTGCTTTGCTCTGTAATTAAGATCTAGATCTTAGTATTTCTCTTAGAGATAGATAGGAAAATAGCAAGATTAGTCTAGCTGTTTTCTATATTTATGTCAGACTCTCCTACAATGTTGTTTTAAAGTATTTCCTATGATTTCTGAACTCTCTAATGTCATTGTGTTGAGTTATTAAGCATTGTCTTGTGTTTTTATTATTAAATATTTTAAACCTTTTAACTGTGGCTGTTTTGTATAGAGATAATTTAAGTTCTTAGAGTACTTGCATGTATTTGGTGATGCTGTACAAGCCACACCGACAGCCTTGCTATTCATCACACTTACCATCCGGATAATAATAACATTGCACATTAGAAAGTACAGTTGTGTACACTTACCATAAATGTAGATGTTTGAGTGTATTCACTGTTGCAGTCATTACATTTGGGTTATCTGCCTGCAGGTAAGCCCCTCAGCTGGCCTGAATATCAAAGTCTTGGGTCCTGCATTGGATGCAGTCTCTTCTTCCATGACGTCAGGTCGACAGGGGTATAAAGCATGCAGCCAATGCCATTACATCAGTTTTTCTTGACCCAGATGTCAGTTGCCCCCATAATGGGAAGCAATTATATGTAAGGTTACACCTCCAACAAAAAGCAAATACACCAGAAAGCTGAAATACACTAATCAAGAAGCAAGGTATAGCCAAGAGAAGTCAGGGGGCTGGAGGGAGGGTAACCAGGACTGCAACAGTGAATACACTCGAACATCTACATTTATGGTAAGTGTACACAACTGTACTATGTTCTTCGTGTTTCACTGTTGCAGTCATTACATTTGAGTAGATTCCCACAGCTAAGGAAGGAAGGAGGAAGTTCGAGAGCATTAGGACCAGCTATTAAGCCCTGCAAGTCTGCAGTGGCAAAACCAGCTCTGGATTTAGAAAAAATAGGCAAGTGGTAATGCTTGGTAGGTATGTACAGAGCTCCAGGTAGCAGCTTCTAGGATGCCCCTGGTAGGGACACCTCTGAGAAAGGCTGTAGAGGTAGATGCAGCCCTAGTGGAATGTGATCTTATCCCCTGTGGGGCAGGTTTTCCATGTTGCTTATAGCAGAAAAGAATGCAATGGCCTATCCACTTAGAAATGGGTTTGCTTTGAAATGGCCTTCCCCTCTGTCCCTGCAGCAAAGGCAACTAGCAGCTGTTCAGTTTTTCTGAGAAGCTTAGTCCTGTCCAAATAAAATCTTAGTTGTCTGTGCACGTCCAAAGAGTGCAGTATTCATTCTCCTTTGTTCTGTGGATTAGGAAAAAAGGTAGGCAAATGAATGGACTGAGTAAGGGTCACACTGGATAACACCTTGGGCATAAAAGAAGGACTGGTCCTGAGAAACACCCTGTCAGCATGGAAGATGATGAAGGGCTCCACTGCCATGAGGGCCTGAAGTTCAGACACTCTTCTTGCTGAAGTGATGGCTAGAAGGAAAGCAGTTTTCCAAGAAAGGAATTTCAACTCTGCAGTTGCAGCTGGCTCAAAATGAGGTAGTGAGAGATTTTCCAATACAAAGTTAAGGTCCCAGGGCTGCAGTAGGGGCTCTCCTGGGTGGTCTTAAACTTTTGGCCCCTCTGAGGAATTGATTCAGCAGCGGGTGAGAGAAGAGGGGTGGCTCAGTATTATAATGTGCATGTGGAGCATCTCTGTTAAGTACTGAAGAATATGCGCTAGCTGGGCACTGTTGTGCCCATCCCTTGAGTCTGGCTATAGGAGCAGTATCTTTTCCACTTTTCTGCATAGGATTTTCTAGTACTAGGCCTCCTTGCCTCCAGAATGACATCTAGCACCTGCTTACTGAGGGATGCTACTGGAGAGCTCAGGGAATTGGCCAGGCTGCAAGGTTCAGGGTTTGAAGCTGGGGGTGCAAAATCTGGCCCTCCTGCTGGGACAGCAGGGAAGGGGTCTGAGGTAGGTGCCATGGATCCAGCAGTGACATATTGCCCAAGCGGGGGTACCAGAGTTGGCGTGGCCAGTCTCGTGCAATCAGTATTGTCCTTGGTTTGTCTTGTTTGATCTTTAGCAGAACTTTCGAAAGGAGACGCAGAGGGGGAAATGCATAAACTGAGAGGCTTTTCCAGGTGAAGGACAGGGCATCCACTTTACAAGCTTGACTGTGGGAAGTCCTTGTGCAGAATTTGTCCAATTAGTAGTTCAGAGGGGAGGCAAACGGGTCTATCTCTGGGTTCCCCCATTTGTTCCTCAAAATGTTGAATAACGTTGGTTCCAGTTTCCACTCGTGTGGGTCCACGAGATTTCTGCTTAGGTCGTCTGCCAGTGAATTTAGCTTGCCTGACAGGAATTGAGCTTGTAGGCGCACTTGGTAGCTCAAGGCTGTGTTCCACAGAGCCATGGCTAGTCTGCAGAGGGGATACGAGTGGGTTCCCCCCTGCTTATGTACCACATAACAGTGGTGTTGTCTGTCTTTACCAATAATTGTCCTGGAAGAATGTGGTCTTTGAAGGCTATCAGAGCATACTGTACAGCTAACATTTCTTTGTGATGGATATGCAAGTGCATTTGACTCTGGTTCCATTTGTCCTGAATGCACTGCCCTGCCAAGTGAGCCCCCCATGCATAGTCTAATGTGTCTGTTGTTAGGGTTTGGGCGGCAGGGGGTAATGGCAGTCTCTTGTTGTGGTAGCAGGCCTCAGCTCACCAAAGGAACTCTGTCTTTACACAAGGAATGATAGGAATCATTGATTCCAGGTCCTGAGAATGTTGACACCATAGGCTTTTTAGATACCATTGTTGTTTCCTCAGATGCAGTCTTGCATATGGAATTAGTAGAATGCAAGAGGCCATGAACCTTAGGGCTTGCAGGATTTTTCTTGCAGATAGCCGGGTCTTTGTGGCCAGTAGTTTAAAGTAGGCTGTCAAACTTGTCTCTCTGGTGTGAGGTAAGCCATCTGGGAAGCTGTGTTCAAGCTTGCTCCCAGGAATACAATTTGTTGGCAGGGTACTAGATGAGATTTCTTTTCGTTTATGGTGTACCCCAGTGAGGTTAGAAGTTTCTTTACAAATGCCAGATGATTTAGTAGCATGTCCTGGCTTTCTGCCTGAATTAGACAATCGTCCAGGTATGGGTACATTTGAATATTTCTTTGCCTGCAAAATGCAATGACTGGAGCTAGGCACTTTGTGAATACTCTGGGCACAGTAAATAAGCCAAAGGGAAGTGCATAGAACTGATAGTGCATATAGCCTGCTCTGAAGCGTAGGTATTTCCTGCAAGATTCCCTTATTGGAATGTGCAGGTAAGCTTCCTTTAAGTCCAACGTTGCCAACCAGGCATCTTTGCTTAGCATAGGAAGCAGCTGATGAAGTGTTAACATTTTGAATTTTGTGATTACCAAAAAGGTGTTTAGAATAGAGAGGTCCAGGATAGGATGCTAGGAGCTGTCTTTTTTGGGTACCAGGAAAAGTCTAGAGTAAAAACCTTGTCCCCTTTCTTCTGCTACAACAGGTTGAATAGCCTTGATACTTAGAGAGAGAACCAGCTGTTGAGCATCTGTCCACTGATTTGGGGGTAGGTCTGGCCAACCGTTTGGGGATGGTAAGGTGTGGAAGTGGAATCTGTATCCTTGGGAAACTACATTTAAAACCCATTTGTCCTGGGTAATGAGTTCCCAGTTTTGCATGCAGTGCGATCTTTCCCCCTAAGGAAGCATGCAGTTGAGCAGGGCTTGGAAGGTTTAATGTTAAGTCATTGTGACAGTTTTACATAGTGAGGTGTCCTACCTACTTCCAGCTTTGGAAGTAGAAGCCCCCCACTGCTTTGGCCTGCGAGTACCTTGAGACTGTAGCCTAGGTGGTCTGCTGTTCCTGGGTTTGGACTGAGAAGGCCTGGAAGAGAAAGGAAAGGACCAATTCTTAGAAGGCCAATGCCTGCTGAATCTGGGAGGCTGTACTTGCAGGAAAGCTTTAACAGTTTGCATAGATTTAGCTTTTTTCTCCATCATTTTAAGGACTTCTTCTGCTTTGTTGCCAAACAGGTGGTCTTGGGTTTAAGGGAGCATCCAAAAATTTAGCTTTAACACAATCTGACAAATTTTGCTCCTTAAGCCAAGCATGCCTTCTAAGAACAGACCCAGTGACAGCAGCCCTGCAAGATGCTTCTAAAGAGTCAAAACCACATTGCAAAGTATGTTTACCAACTTGTTCAGCATAATGCATTAAATCCTGTAATTCTTTATTTTCAGCACAGTCAGGAATCAACATCATTTTCTGTTTCAGTAGTCCCATAATATGCTGCTGATACTTAACATATGAAACTGGCAGTTTAATGCCCTAATGGCCAAAGTAGCAGAAGTGTATACCTTCTTACCCCATCTGTCTAAGGCCCTGGAATCTCTATCAGAGGGGGTAGCAGTTTTGGCAGTAGTAGCCTTAATGGCTTTAGGTCCCTGAGAAATGGTCTCTGGGTTCGCAGTAGGATTCTTGAAAAGGAACTTGTGAGAGTCGGGTACTCTGTAATACCTGTCTGCTTTCCTGGGAGCCGGAGGTAAAGTGTCTGGGGTCAGGCTAGATTCCAAGAAAGCATCATCTACAATGTCCAAGACAGGAGGGATAGCTAAAGGCCTGTGTTGAGGTAGGAGTAAGAATTCCCTAAGCCTCCTTTTGGAGTTAGAGTAATCCTGGCTTTCCCAGCGGAAATGCTCCCTAAGAGTGTGCAAGGTTTCACCAAAAGAAAATCTTCTGGAGGGGAAGCAGAGGGAATGGAGTCCTCTGCATCAGAATCCTCATAGGTAGATAAGAGCAAATCCTGGTAATCAGAAGAAACAGAAATTTTAGAATCCTGATCAGAAGAGTCAGAAGGAAAATCAATTCTAGGTCTCAGAGGGAGAAGGCTGACTTTCCCTAATTAAAGTAATAAGGTCTTCAGCCATTCTTATAATTTGTTTTTTAGGCATATGGGCCTGACCATGTGGTTTGGACGTCGGTTTGCTAGGCGTGGGTTGAGTTTTAGGCCTTGAAGAAGAAGATGGCATCAGTTTGAAATGCAAGTCCGTAGGCCTAAATACATCCTCAGAAGCCGGTGCCTGCACAGTGGCTCTGGACCCATCCAAGGTAGAGACATCCACAGGTTCCATTGTCAAAGAAGCATCTCGTGGCATACCGGACTCAGAATGGATCTCAGTAGAGGCCTGCAAATCTGAAGAAGTGGGTATCAGGGGCTGCGAAAGCGCCTCACTGAGTACCGGCGAACTGGCGACTAGCTTAATGGAAGCATCGTCGGCAGTTTTGGACCTATAACCATACCATACCATAGGTTAGTACTAAGCTAACTGCCCTTGCAAGCCATTTTAAGCCTAGCCCAACTGTCCCTTGTGAGACTTAAACCCTGCACCTTGTGTTTGCAAGGTAAACACCTTAACCATTAGGCCAGTCTCCCAACCCTGCGGTCTGTCTCTGTCTTTATCTTTACGTTTTTTTGGAATGTTGGTAGTGGGGTGGCTTACCAAAGCCATTTCTGGATAATTAAACTGAGTACCGAAATAGTTTGATGCAAAAATTAACAGACGACGAATAGTTCGAAAATTGAATAAGGCACAAAACCGACAGCAAGGGACATTGTGGTCTTGGCCTAAGCAAGGAATGCAGTACGAATGAAAATCTTTATGAGGTATTTGCTTTCCACAGGTAATACAATTGTTAACTTTTACTGACATTGAAGGGGGGGCATAGCTAGTGAACCTGTGCCAGCCTTACCCAGGAGTGTCTGCATGTTTGTATAACAATCAAATCTCAAAGTGTGTGCGTGTGTCAGCTACTTGGGCAGGGACACAAAACACTGGTTGGATAGAGTGGGTACTAGAAGTTTTGGCTTGACTACTCCGCTGAGATCTGAACCCTATAGATGTGCCAGTGGGGAATCTTATTGGGGGATCTGGATATAAAGGGAGAAACCAGCCCCAGACTGACTGTGATCTCTGTGTGCTCTTAAGGAAAGTAAGTGTGTGTGTCTGTGTGTGTGTGTGTGTGTGTGCGTGTGTGTGTATTTATGTGCATGCGTACTTGTTATCCTCACAATGTGGACGCCCCTCACTGGTGCTACTGGTAAGGATTGGGGCTCCTTGATTACTAGGTGTCACAATACTTTTCAAACAAATCATTAAGCTTTTGCCACAATAAATAATGATGTGCAACTTTTGACATTTTCATTTATGAGTTTGTATTTCCCTATTACAAACAGTCTTTGCTAAACAAATTCATTAAAAGGAAAAATAATTTTTATTTTTGCTTAGTTCACAAGATATGAAACTTTGCTAATGGGAAGTCTTCTTTGCTCATCTTTAAATGTGCTGTATATCTAACATAATTGAAGAGGAGCCTAATTTATCAATCATTTCAGTAAATGTATGGTTAATGCTGTCCAGTACTTGTTGGGTGTTTTAATAATGTGAACTAATGTATTTATTTATTCATTCACTAGCATTTGTTTATTAAGATAGTCTGTTTGGACACAAGGCCCCTTTTCAATGGAAATCTGGGGAGAAACCCTTCACACAAAATACAAATATTACATTAAAAAGAGTTACATACTTACCATAACTTGGCATTTGTGTTATCCTGCATGTATGTAAAGCCGCAATTCTAACCACTACACTACCTCGGCTATGTCATTATTCCTTACAGAAAGGTTTTGGATCAGACATCTGATCCGAGCTGGCAACTTTAGCATAGACAGATCCAAGGCTCAAGCTCCTCCCTCTCCCAAAATCCACTGCTGCCCTCTAACCCTCAGACTGAGTTTGCTAACAAGGCTGGAAACACTAATCACAAACATAGAAAGGAAAAGGGGTCCTTGACCCACAACACTCCCAACTTCCTCAGAAGATCCAACAAGGAAGGGGGAAGGTGGGAGGGAAACAGGTTCATATGTTGGTACTAGGCTATCGACCCTAGGACCTATACAAGCCTAGTCATAACAATTCTCTGGCTATTTCTTCCCACAGTATTTACTTCCCTGGACCCCTTTCTAGCAGGACGACTGACGTGATTCCCGGGGTGAATTTCCTATCTCCCATCCAATCATCAAGGTTCCTTTTGAAGACTGCCAAAGAGGCATTCTGCTCGACATGTATGGGGCAATCTATTCCAGAGTTTGGGGAGTTTCTGGGTCAGCAACCTATCCCTCCAGCATGTTTTGTTCATTGTGATGACAAGGTTTAGATCCCTGGAGCATGTGGCTCTGAGGGATTGGGATTTCTTTAAGTGTAGCATGTTCAACAGCTCTGGGTTTGACATGGCCTTGTATGTTAAGCAGAGATCGTCTCTGAGTAGATGACATGCGACAAGAGTATAGGTGGAGTTTTTTTTTTAGATGGTTAGCAAAGGGCATCTGCTTTAGGCCTGTGATTCTTTTAGTGAGGTATTTCTGAGGCCTTTCCAGTTGTTGCAGATGTCTTGAGAGGTGCATACCAAACGGGGCGTTGTATTCTATAATGGGTCTAATGAGGGATGAGTACAGTGAGACAATGACCTCCTTTTTTCTGGAAGAAAAGCCCTTAGTGATGAGGTGTGCCACATACAATTTCCTGACTGTTGTGGCGATGTGGTTATCGAAGGTGAGACCACTGTCCACTTGTGTCCCTAAGGCTCATCACACTTTCGGAGTTTAGTGTACTGCCACCTATGTGGTAATGCACGGGTACATGTTTTTTCCCAAAGGGGATAATTATACATTTATTGGCACTGAGCTTGAGCCCATGGCTCTGGCACCAAGCATCTGTTTTTGTAAGACCCTTTTGTAGAATATCCATATAATTTGGGGATTCAATAATAACTCCCAGTTTGCAGTCATCTGCGAACTTTGATAGCCAGAGTCCCTTAGTGTTGGCCTGTACTTCAAAGAAGTAGATGTCAAACAAGAGCGGTCCCAGGACTGAACCCTGAGGTACTCCACTTGTCTGGTGCTGGATTTGGAGTTGGCTACGTTTACAGTGTGGGTTCTGTAAGTAAGCCAGTTGGCAACCCATCGAGTGACGTAGGGATTAATGCCCAACTTAGTATGATTATCTATGATTCCAGAGTGTGGGATGGTGTCAAAAGCCTTAGCAAGGTCCAGATAGGCTCTGTGGACCACCTTACCCTTGTCCACGGCTCTGGAGACTGATTCGAAGAGGTCAATCAGGTTCAGGAGACGAGATCGGCCCTTCACGAACCCAAACTGGGTGGGGTCCAGTGTTTGAAGGTTGTCAATGTCTTTGTTTATTAGTTCCTGGATAATACATTCCATGGCCTTGCAGATCAGGCTCTTCAGACTGATGGGGCGGTAGCTTCCGGGATCCAAGGTGGATCCCCCCTTGTGGAGTGGGATAACTGTAGCTGTGCGCCACTCAGTGGGCACGAAGCCTGAGGTGAGGCTATGATTAAACATGACACTTAGGTGAGGTGCCAGTTCATTTTGTAGTTCATGGAGTACACAGCCTGGGACATTGTCTGGTCCCATGGATGCTGTATTCTTAGCTTTGTAGAGTGCGTTTTTTACCTGTGCCTGTTATTACCGGAATATGGCAAACTTTTGGTATTGAGATGGGCCCTTTAGAGGGAGTGAGAGGGGGGTGAAGTTTGCACTGAATCGATCTGTCAGGATATCGGCAATATCCTTGGGATCAGTATATTGAATGACATTTTGTTGTAGCTCACAGCAGATCTGAGCATTGTCATTTAGATTCTTGCCATAGCTATATAATGCCTTGTGGCTGTCTTTGGAATCTTTGGCAATTTTATTTTCATAACTTGCTTTGGAGGATTTTATGAGGGATCTCAGCTTCTTACTGAGGCTGGAAAGGGAGTTTTTTGTATCCTGGGATTTTCCTCTTTTCTGCAACAGTTTCTTCCTTTTGTTGTAAAGTTTGTTTATGGCAGGGGACCACCACATTGGCTTCCTTTTTTTTGGAGGAGAGTGTCTTGGTTCTATTGGGGATGGGACAATTCATGCACGAGTGGATGTGCTCGTACAGTGCCTTAGTGCAGGATTCAGCAGTCGAACTTTCAGTTCCTATCTGCATGGGTGTCATGACGTTTGTCACTTCTGACTTGAGTAGCATGAAGTTGGCTTTGGAGAAGTGTTTTACACAGGTTTCCTTACTGGGGGGTGGGTGGGATGTGGATGTCAAGGGTGATTAGCTTATGGTCAGACCTGACCAATGAGGGAGTGACCACAGGTGTGGAGCATCGATTTCCCATGTTGGTAATGACCAGGTCTAGGATACTGGAGTCCCTGGTGGGACTAAGGATTAGTTGATCCAGGGCATTGGAATTTATGAATTCCAAGAACTGTCGGGCAAAGGTGTTTGTACATGAGTAGTTTTCCCAGTTAACGGCAGGGTAGTTGAAATCACCCAGTATTAAGGTGTTTGTATCTTAATATTTTCCAGTATGTTTAGAAAGGTGTAGTGAGAATCTTAGGGCATGGTGGGTGATCTGTAGCAAGCTACAATTTGGATTGCAGTCTTATCTGGTGTTAGTTGCACCTGGAGAATTTCAGATGCACTGTGTTGGGCAACTAGCCTGGTGTTGTGAATATCCTTGATGAATATGGACACTCCAACACCTTTAGTGTTTCGGTCGTGGTTTGGTGGCCGAAAAGTGTGGTAAGAGAGTTGTTGCCTGGTACTGCAGAGGTGCTCTCTGGAGCCTTGAACGAGGTCTCAGTTACTGCACAGATATCGATGTTCTCCATTTTTAGAAGTGCCTCGAGAGAGAGTGCATTTTGAGGATTAGACTTCTAGCATTGAGTAGCATTACCTTCAGATTTTTGCATGCTTGTACCTGTTACGGTGGTGGTTTTGTCCTTTGAACTTTCCCAAAAAATGGCACTACAGGAGTGGCAAGAGCCTTAGTCAGTAACCTGAATCCCAGGGGTGACAGGTGCAGACCATCTCTGGCAAAGCATTGTGAAACAAATGTGAGGAATAATGATATAGGATAACACAGATGCCAAGTTATGGTAAGTACATAACTCTTGTCTCATGTTATCCATGTCATTATTCCTCATAGAAGGGTCAGAGTCTCCAGCTACCATACACCCCGAGAGACCTTAAGGAAGGACACGTTGAAGCACTGTGGAACCAAAGGAAGCCCTGTTCCTGGAAACCAAATCCAGCCTGTAAGGAGAGTCTGGACATGAAGGCACAGGAAGTAGCCACGAACCTAGCAGAATGACTCCTAAACATTCCCGGAACCTCAAGTTGCTTGTTGGCATAGACTGCAGAAATGCAACTAGAGATCCATTTAGAAATAGCCACCTTAGAAACCGTGAGACCACACCTATTTGGGGAAAAAGCCACATAGCTGATCTGATTTGTGAAACTCCTTGGTCCTATGTAGATAAAATCATAATTGCCTGTATACATCCAAAGTAAGTAGACTACATTCTCCTTTATTGGAATAATTAGGAAAGAAAACTGACAACCGAATATATTGGTTCAGACTGGATTCAGAGGCAACCCTGGGCAAAAAAGACAGATTCATTTTAAGAGATACTCTGTCCTTGTGAAAGACTATATACGGGAGGAGCAACTGAAAGAGCTTGCAATTTGGACACCCTCCGACCCAAAGTTATAGCTACCAGGAAGGCCATTTTCCATGACAAAAATGTGAAATCGTACAAACTGACAATGGAATCAGAGTTCGAGAATGCAGCACTAAGGTTACATCCCAAGGAGGTGAGGGATCCTTGACTGGTGGTCTTAGAAGGAAAACGCCTTTCATGAATGCTTTACAGAGCCTGGAAGAGAATGTAGGCTCACTGTTTTCATGAAAATTAGAAATCGCCGCCAAATGGAGCTTGACAGTTGAGAAACTTGCCCCTGCTTGAAAAAGTGAGGACAACAACAAGAGGATATCACACAGAGGCAGAAAAAGGATCCAGATTCTTGCTCTTAGCCCAAATAGAAAACCTTTTCCATTTGCTACTATGAACCTTTGTTGTGGAAGGTTTCTGGGAGGTTAAGATAATATTCTTGATGGTAGAAGCTAGCCTGGACTGTTTCAAGATCATTGGATTTGGAGAAACCATGTTGTTAGACGAAGGGTCTGAAGATTTGGAAGAGGAAGCCCTAAAGGGTGGGAGATCAGATCCTGAAGGGGACCCCAGTATTCAGGGAGGATACTTCAGATGAGACCTGATGAAGGGGAACCACTGCTGAAGAGGCCAGAAAGGGGCAATGAGGATCAGGGATGTCCTTAGGCATTATGCTTTCTGCAAAACATTGGGGATAAGAGGGACAAGGAGGATAAGCATAAAGGAGACCAAGAGTCCAACTGTGGACTAGAGCATCCCTCTGTGACTCCCCGCGTGGGGGGATCAGGGGGAAGTACATGCTGCATTTGTTGTTGGTTGGGGAGACAGACAGGTCACAGCATGGCTGACTCAAGCGGTTGAAAATCTGCTTCACCACTGTGGGATTGAGGGACCATTTGTGAGGACTTAAGATGGATCTGCTGAGTTTCTTGGCCAACACGTTGGAGTATTTGGGTATATGCATTGCAAGAAGAAAGCGCCTGGAGGATTTCACCCATTCCCACACTCTCATGGCCTCTCTGAACAGTGGGTAAGATAGTGATCCCCCCTGTTTGTTGACATACCAGACCACTCTTATGTTGTCCATCTGAACTGCAATTGTTCTCAGGGGGAGGCAGTCCTGAAAGGCTTGCAACGTTAGTAGGACTGCTCTCATCTCTAGGATGTTTATGTGCAACTTGGTCTCCACAGGGGACCGCATGCCTTGAACAGTTCTCCCCTGGAAATGCCCCCTACCCCACCCCAACAGGGAAGCGTCCATGGTCACCGTGGCCTTGGACAGAGGGAGAGAAAAGGGCCTGCCTAAGATGAGATCCCGACACTGAAGCCACCAAAGAAGGTGCCGTCTGCACACAGGTGTAAGTTTTAAGGACATGGACATAGGTTGAGACAGAATGGACCACTGAACCACCAGGGTCCACTGTAAAACTCGCACATACCTTTGCTAGAGGAACAAACTGTACAGCCATGACCATGGATCTTAGGGTTGGAAGAATCAAGTTGACCAGAGGATGTGAAAGATTTAAGATCTGCATAACCTGCTCCCGGATCAACTGAACTCTGTGTACAGGCAATGCTGCAAGCTCTGAGATGGGAGTCTAGCTGGACTCCTATGAACTCTAACCTTTGCCAGGGAACCAGATTTGACTTAAAGAGATTGACTGTAATCCCCAAATGACTGAACAGGAATAGGACGTACTGTATGGCTTGTGACAGTCGATGCCTCGTGGGTGCAGTAAGGAGCCAACTGTTGAGGTAAGAAACATCTGAAATCCCTGCAACCGCAGGTGAGCCACTACCACCGCCACACATTTGGTAAACACCCAAGGAGCTGTAGTGAGTCCAAAGGGTAGGGCTCTGAACTGGTAATGATTGGCCCCTAATCAGAAGTGAAGGTGTTTCCTGGTGCGCCTGTCTACTGATATCACAGAAAGCATCCTGGAGATCCACTGCACACATCCAGTCGTCCTTGCATAAGAGAAGCAGAATGTACTGAACAGTGACCATCTGGAACTTGGATTTTTGACTGACCGATTCAGCTCACTGAGGTCCAAAAATAGGACACAGGTCCTCGGTCTTTTTTGGCACTAAAAAGTAGTGAGAATAAGTCCTGGATCCTCTTTTTACTGCTGGGACCTCTTGGATGGCTAGTTTTTGAAGTAGTTGGTGAACTTCCTTGAAGGCCAACTCCCTCTGATGGGGTGGAACATCAGGGAGATACCTTCATGGAGGAGGGGGTTGCGAAAAGGGAATGAAATAATCCCTGGAAACAATGTTTAACACCCACTGATTGGAGGTAATGTTTGTCCAGGCTAGTGAGTGAAGAGAAATCCAGGACAGTGCAGTCGGGCAATGAATTAGGAGCGCTGAAAGGGCTGCTCTGATTTTGTGGTTCCCCCCTGCCTCTAGGGCAGTGTCTACCATTGAACCCTCTCCCCTGCCTTTGGAAGAGGAATCATCAGGAGCGTCCTGGAAGGAAGACTGGGACTTCCGGAACGACTACTTCTTCGCTCCTCACTGAGTCTTGGAGAAAGACCTATGAGGAGTAGAAAACTTGATCCTGACCATGGACAAAGTCTTCCCTTCCTGCTCACTACATGTCAAAGTGTCCTTCACAGAGGGTCCAAAGAGGGTGGTCCCATCAAAAGAAGCATTGGTAAAAGACGCTTTAAAGGGTTCCCCCCAAACCCGCATAGACGTAACCAAGCATTCTGCCTTACAGCTATGCTAGTACCTGCCACTCAGGAGGTAGTTTCCACAGCACTGGAAATGACAAGCAAACAAAACGAAAAAATGAACTGCAGAACTGCTGGCAAAAAAAAAACAAATAAACCAGAAGCCAAAAATTTAGCGCTTTCATAACACTGTTTATTATGCTATTCACACAGCATGAATTTACATTGCATTTTTATGACTGTATTTTTGTATTTGTACATGTGTATGTGTATATATGTGTATATACATACAATTGTATATATATATATATATATATATATATATATATATATAAAAATATATATATATTTTTATTTGTTATTATCATGATAATACTTCATGTTTGTAGAAAATCACATTTGTTTATTTTTTCAGTTTGATGGTCATGATGTCATTTCCTGTTTAGTAAGTTATTTAAGGAACTGGAAATCAATTGAAAATGTTTCTGAGGAAGTTCATGTATTAAACAGTGGATGAAAGCGCTAAATTTTTGGCTTCTGGTTTACTTGTTTTTTTTTGCCAGCAGTTCTGCAGTTCATTTTTTAGCACTGGAAATGAACCTCATCAAGGAATTAGCGAGGCACATCAGAGTAGAAAGCTTGAGAGACACCTTTTTCAGGTCCCTCCACCTCCAACAACTCTGTAAGGGAAGTGTTGAGTTCTTTGACCAAATCCCTTTGGAGGCGGTGTTGTGTGCCAAGGAATCAACTTCCCTCAGCCTAAAGGTAGCTGAGGCAAACACATGCTTCCCATGCTGGGCAAACACATGCTTCCCATGCTGGTCTATCCCCCTGTTCGGGGGATGGACCATGGAGCTCTGCCCTGCCAGCTCATTCTTGGGGGCAGCGGCAACCACAATGGCATCGACTGGAGCTCCTTTGTTCCAGAAGGAGCGGTCCACGTGAGGAGGGGGGCTCTACGGAACTTATCAGCTCGTTTGGGTACTGCTTCCACATTGTCGGTCTCCTTCCACACCCTGATGACGATGAGATCAACCAACTAGTCAGCAGAGGGAGACACCTAGGAAGTAGATGGGCCTGTCCCAAAAGCCTTCAGGGACATGGACTCCTCCAAAGAAGAGGGTTGGGGAGACCATCCACCCTTCTGTTTCAGGATCTCAAGGATGTCCCAAAGGAGACATCATAGGGCGGAGATCTAGGGTCCTGTCTCCTTCATCGAGGTCCATGTCCTCTGTGAGGGGACTCTGTGGGTGAGTCCAAAGGTCTCCTCTTGCACTTTCTCTTACGAAGTGGCTCCTCCATGGGGGGTCTCCAGGGAGGACAAGGAAGATCCAGGGAGGAAACCCCCTGAAGTCTCGAATGGGAAGGCTGACCCTGGACAGTATAGGAGGCCTCATCACTCAAGGTAGAGAGGGGTAGGGATGGATCAGGAGGGGAGAGAGATGTAGCTCCAGTCCTGGAGAAGGTACTCTCTACCACCTGGAAGGCCAATGGGCTGGAAGCAGTCCCTTCCCCAATCTTAGAGGGAAAAATCCCCCAGAGAGGAGGAAGGAGCCCTGATACAGCAGCATGACCCTCAGATAATACCAGTCCAGACCTATCAGGGGCTGAGGCCCCCAGGGGAAGAGATCGGTCTGAAAAGCCCAGACCCGACCCTGTCTCAGTGGATCCAGCGTGGACCACTCCAGCACGGTGCCCATTCTCATCCAAGGGCAAAGGACCAGAGCAGTCCAGGGACCCTGATGGGGTTGAGAAAAAAGGGATACTCTACATTGTCGGGATCAGACTGCAGGTATCTGGGTCCCGAGATTCCGAAGTCCCTGGGGGTTGGAAGAGGAGAATGGAGAGTTGGGATTGGAGAAGCTCCACTAGCTGGGTAGGCTTGGGATGCCAGAGGCCCCAACCCTATCTGGGCTTTCAGGAAGCTCCATATCGAAAGGCAATACACTCCTGAACGATCTGGAGGAGTGGGTACACTTGGCTCTATGTCCGTGATCTGGAGTTTGGCTTCGGGGTCTAGGAGCCGAATGGAACAAATACCTAGAGGAACTAGGCAAAGCTGTATCCTCAATAACTATGGGTAGATCCAACATGTCTGTCAGATCCGAGGTTGTCTGACCCTAACTGGATCAGAGAGCCTCTGATCCGAGATGCCTCAGATCCAGTAGAAGAATCCAAAGATCTCGGATACGAAGACCTCAGATCCAAGACAGCCCGGGCTGTTGTCGGATCTGGGGATGTAGGATCAGACAGCCTCAGCTTTTTAGAAGCCACCAAGGGCATGGAAGGGGTCTTCCACTTAGGGTCAAAAGAGGAAGCCTTAGGAGTGGAAACATAAGGACCCCCCCTGCACCATACCTTTAAGCAGCAGCTTATTACGGAGCTCTGCCAAAGCCCTGGGGTTGAATGCCGCACAGATGTCGCATTCAATCTCCAGGTGAGGAGCCCCTAAACAATACAAGCACTCTTGTGTGAGTCGGAATTGGGCATCTTCAAACTGCACGAGGAGCACTTTTTAAAAACTTATAGGGTTTTTCAGGCGTAATATTAAAGAATACAAAGACCTAGCATAACAAAGGAGACCAACAACAAAAAAGGCACCAAACGCCTAACTAACAAGGGGAACTACCCAAAAAACTATGAAATCTAAGGGAGGGGAGGTAACAATGAACACTACAACAGACTAAACTAAACTAAAGAGAAAGGAGAAACAAACTAAATCAACCAAGTTAACCTAAGCTATATCTAAATAAATTGAGCTGAATTACTTATCTGATGTGAGAGACAGGGAAAACGTCTCTAGCAAAATGCAGCAAATGCGATCTGATGGTTAAAGGGCAAAGTACAGTTGAGTACACTTGCCATAAATGTAGATGTTAGAGTGTATTCACTGTTGCAGTCATCACATTTAGGTTATCACTGCCAGGGTAGCCCTCAGTTGGCCCGAATACAAGAGGCTTAGTATTTCTGCGTCAGTTGCTGTCGCTCCAGGACTGACGTCAGGTCATCAGTGGCATAAAAACAGCCTGCTGACACCATTACATCAGTTTTTCTTGCCCTGTCAAGAGCTCCCAATAAGGAAGAACGCCACCAGTAGAAAGTAAATATCAAAACTTCCTTGTAAGGAGAGAGAGGGAGAGTGACAAGGGGGATGGAGGGAAGGAAACCAGGACTGCAACAGTGAATACACTCTAACATCCACTTTTATGGTAAGTGTACACAACTGTACTATGTTCTTCATGTGTCACTGTTGCAATCATCACACTTTGGTTGATTCCCAAAGCTGTAGAAAGGGTGGAGGCAGTCAAGAAGGTGTTTGGGCTGGCTAGAATGCCCTGTGGGACTGCAGTTGCAACCCCCCCCCCCGGATTTGGAAAATATAGGCAGGTGGGAATGCTTGGTGAATGTGTGTTGAGAGCTCCAGGTAGCAGCCTCCAGAATGTCCCCGGTAGGGGACTCCCTGGAGGAAAGTTGTAGAGGTAGAAGTTGCCCTAGTGAAATGTGTTCTGACCCCCTGAGGGGTTGGTTTCCCATGGTGTTTGTAGCAGAAATGGATAGTGTGCTATCCATTTGGAAACTGTCTGTTTTGAAATGGCCTTGCTCTCTGCCCCTGGTGCAAAACTGAGTAGTAACTGGTCAGATTTCCTGAAGGGCTTAGTCCTATCCAGGTAGAATCTGAGCTGTCTGTGCACGTCTAAGGAGTGCAGGATCCTTTCCCCTTTAATTTGAGGAATAGGGAAGAAGGTTGGCAAATGGACAGATTGGTTGAGAGCCACAGTGGACACCACTTTTGGCATGAAGGATGGGTTAGTACTGAGGGAGACCCTGTCAGCTTGGAAAATGATGAAGGGCTCTACAGCCATAAGTGCTTGCAGCTCTAATACTCTTCTAGCTGAAGTAATGGCCAGAAGCAATGCTGTCTTCCAAGAGAGAAAGTTTAACTCTGCTGAGGCTGCAGGTTCAAAGGGGGACAAGGTGAGCTTTTCCAACACAAAATTTAGGTCCCAAGCTGGGGTAGGAGCTCTTCTGGGTGGCCTCAAGTTGTTAGCCCTTCTTAGGAACTGTTTGATGAGAGGGTGCGAGAAAAGAGGTGGCTCTGTGCTGAAATGAGCAGAGATGGCAGAGGCATGAATAGAAGAGAAGGATAGACCCTTGTGTAGAAGGTCTGCCAATTAATCCAGGAAGAGAGGTAGGGTGGGGTGTGCCGTTCTAGCTCCCTTTGCCTGGATACAGGTGCAAAACCTTTTCTATTTGTCAGCATAAGACTTTGAGGAGAGGTCGGGGAATAAGCCAGGGTGCCAGATTGAGGGTCTGCAAATGGGGATGCATGAATTCTCCATTCTTCCGGGTCAGGAGTGTTGGGATCTAAGGCAGGTGCCATGGTGGCAGCGGTGACAGTGCTGTTGTGGTGAGTTTGGGGCAATCAGGATTGTTCTCAGTTTTTCCTCCCTTATTTTGAGCAGTACCCTTGAAATGAGTGGTAGAGGGGGAAATGCATAGACCGAGAGGTTTACCCACTGGAAGGATAGAGCATCCACTTTCCAGGCCTTGCTGTGAGGTTCCCTGGTGCAAAATTTGCTGAGCTGATGACTGGAGTGGGAGGCAAATAGGTCTACCTTCGGGGTGCCCCATTTCTGGGTTAAGAGGGTGAAGGTTCTTTGGTCTAGCTGCCACACGTGTGGGTCTAGCAGGTTTCTGCTTAGGTTGTTTGCCAGAGAGTTGAGAGAGCCTGGCAGAAATTGTGCTAACAGGTGTAATTGCATGGCTGTGGCTGTGTCGCAAAGGGTAATGTTGAGCCTGCACAGAGGATAAGAGTGAGTCCCTCCCTGCTTGTTGATATACCACATCACCGTGGTGTTGTCTGTTTTAATGAGCAGAGGCCCCGGGGAGAATAGGGGTCTGAAAGCTGTCAGGGAGTGCTGAACAGCCAATTTCTTTTTGGTTGATGTGCATATGTATTTAATTTGGGCTCCATTGGCTCTGAATGCACCTGCCATCAGGTGTGCACCCCAGGCATAGTCTGATGCGTCTGTGGTGAGGGTCTGGGTGGCGTGGGGTAGTGAGAATGGAAGTCTTTTGTTGTGGTAGCATGCTGCTGCCCACCAAAGAAAATCTTTTCTTAGACAAGGTATCATTGATATAAGAGGTTCCAGGTCTTGAGAGTGCTGACACCAAAGGCTTTTTAGGTACCACTGTAGTTTCCTCATATGCAATCTGGCATATGGAATGAGTAAAATGCAAGAAGCCATGAACCCTAGAGCTTGTAGGATTTTCCTTGTGGATAACTGGATCCTGGTGGCTAGTTGAGAAAAGAAGATTGTCAGGTAGGTCTGCTTTTCTGGTATAAGGAATGCCATCTGGGATGTTGTGTCCAGGCTTGCTCACAGTAATACAGTTTTTCGCGTGGGTACTAGTTGTGATTTCTTTTTGTTGATAGTATACCCCAGGGAGATCAGAAGGTCCTTTACAAAGGTCAGGTGCTGTAGCAGCTTTTCCTGACTGCCTGAATCAGGCAGTCATCTAAGTATGGGTAAATTTGAATATTTCTTTGCCTGCAAAAAGCAATGGCGGGAGCCAGACATTTTGTGAAAACTCTGGGAGCAGTAGATAAGCCAAAGGGAAGCACAGAGAACTGAAAGTGCAGTGACCCTGCTCCGAAACGTAGGTATTTCCTGCATGATCCCCTGATTGGGATGTGTAGGTAGGCCTCTTTTATGTCTAGGGTGGCTGGCCAAGCATCCTTGGAAAGTATAGGAAGAAGCTGCTGGAGGGTGAGCATTTTGAATTTTGGTATTACCAGAAAGGTGTTTAGAATGGATAGGTTGAGGATGGGGCGCCATATGCCCTCTTTTCTGGGTACCAGGAAGAGTCTAGAGTAGAAACCTTGGCCTGTCTGTTCTGCAGGAACATGCTCTATTGCCCTCATAGAGAAGAAGGAAAGGACTTGCTTTTTGGCCTCTGCCCACTGGTTTGTGGGAAGATCTGGGAACCCTTTTGGGATTGGCAGAGTGAGAAAATAAAATTTGTATCCCTGGGACACTATGTTGAGGACCCAGCAGTCGTTGGTAATGGTGGCCTAGTTGCTTGTGTGAAAGGAGAGTTTTCCTCCTAGGGGCAGGTGCAGGTGGGCAGATGTAAGGAGTGGAGATGTAAAGTCATTGTGAGTTCTTAAAATAAAGGGTGGCTTAGCACTCCCTGTTTTTGAAGTGAAGGAACTCCAATTCTTAGATCTCTGCATTCCCTGGGACTGCTGTCTGGGGGGTATGCTTCCCCTGGATCTGGGCTGAGCTGGCCTGGAGGGGGCCGGAAAGGACCAGTGCTTGGTGGGGGCAATGCCTACTGAACCTCAGAGGATGGACCTGTAAGAAGTCTTTAACTTTCTGCATAGATTTAGCTTTTTCTTCCATCTTTTTTAAGAACTCTTCTGCCTTGCTGTCAAACAAATTGTCTTTGTTCAATGGCACGTCCAATAATTTTGATTTGACCTGGTCTGGCAAGGTCAGTTCCTTAAGCCAAGCATGCCTTCTAAGGACACAACCAGTGACTGCTGCCCTGCAAGATGCTTCTAGGACATCAAAGCCACATTGCAAGGTGTGCTTAGGAACTTGGCTTGCAGAATGCATAAGCTGTTATAATTCTTTATTTTCTGCACAAGCAGGAAAGGAAGATATTTTTTGTTTGAGGAGTTCCATGGTATGCTGCTGATATTTCAGCATATGGAACTGACAATTTAGTGCTCTAAATTGGGAGGGTGGCCTAATGGTTAAGGTGTTTGCCTTACAAACACAAGGTGCACGGTTTGAGTCTCACAAGGGATAATTGGCTAAGCTTAAAATGGCTCGCAAGGGCAGTTAGCTTAGTACTAATCTATGAACCTAATCTATAATAGCAAGAGTTGCAGAGGTGTATACTTTTTTACCCCATCTGTCTAAAGCTCGGGCATCCCTGTCTGAGGGGGTGGGATTCTTAGCCGAGTTTGCTCTAATTCCGTAAGGTCTTTGACATGACCTCTGGGTCAGCAGTAGGAGTTTAGAAAAGGAATTAGTGAGAGTCAGGGACTCTATAGTACCTGTCAAGTTTCCTGGGAGCAGGAGGAAGGTTGTCAGGGGTCAAACTGGATTCCATAAAAACATCATCCACAACATCCAGGACAGGAGGAATGGCTAAAGGTCTGTGATGTGGTAAATCTAAGAATTCATTGAGTCTCTTTTTTGACTAAGGATAGTCCTGACATTCCCATTGGAAATGCTCCCTTAAAGTATGTAGGGTTTCACCAAATGAAAAATCCTCAGGAGGAGAGGCAGACTGTCCTCTGCATCAGAATCCTCATAAGCAGAGAGGGGTTGCATGTCTTCATAGTCAGAAACAAACCTCAGAGTCATCGAACTCCTGTTCAGATAAAATTAATGGGGACAAGTCTCTTTTTCTTTTGGAAAGGGGTAGCCTGGCTTTCCCTAATAAGCATAATAACGTCTTCCGCCATTTTAAGCATTTGACATTGAGGCATGGAAGGAGGTGCCTGAGCTTGGGTCGTTGTTTTTTTAGGCGTAGTTTGTACCCTGGGCCTTAGAAACTCGGAAGTTTTAGAAAGAACTGAAGATGCGAAAGAAGTCCTCGGTTTATATAGAGTATTGGTAGTGCTCAGCGGCTCCAGACCCATCCAAGACATCTGCAGGATCCTTAGTCGAAGAAAAGTCTAGCGGCATACCAGACTCCAAACGGGTCTCAGTAGCGGCCTGCGAATCCACAGAAGCGGGCATCAGGGGCTGCGAATGCGCCTCACTGAGGACCGGAGAACTGACGACTAGCTTAACGGAAGCGTCGACGGCGGTTTTGGACCTGTGCTGTCCGTCTCTGTCTTTATCCTTACGTTTTTTTGGAACATTGGTAGTCGGATGGCTTACTGAAGCCATATTGGAATACGAGGACTGAGAGAGAAAATATTTAGCTACAATAAGGGCCCGACGACATATAGTTCTGGCATTGAACAAAGCACAAAAGCGACAGCGAGGGATTCGTGGTCTGGGCCTAAATAGGTGACACAGAAAGAATGGAAGTCTCGGTGTGGTATTTGCTTTCCACAGGTGAGACAATTGTTAACTTTTTCTGACATCGGTTAGAGCAAGAAAAAAGGATCTCCAACAGGGTACTTTGCTTTAGAACACTTCAATTTGGAAATGAAAACTCTGGTAGTGGCCGACCAGCACTTGTGCAAACTGCTTCTGCTTCAGGCTCCACGGCAAGAGAGACTGATGTAATGGCGTCGGCTGCCTGATTTTATACCACTGACGTCAGTCCTGGAGTGACAGCAACCGATGCAGAAATACTAGCCCTCTGGTATTCAGGCCGACTGAGGGCTACCCCTGGCAGAATAACCCAAGTGTGACGGCTGCAACAGTGAAACACGAAGAACATCTACTCATGCCAAAACACAAATGCCCAGAGATTCCTTGATTTCTTCAATGGAAATGCTTTGGACCAGCTGGTCGACACACCCGCAAAAGGTGATATCTTGGACTTGGTATTAACCAATATGAGTAACCACTGCAACATCCCTACAGTGTCATCCTCTCTGGTAAGATTCGGTCACTTTAGTAGTCAGCAAACCCCCCCCCCACCAGCTAGGGTCAAGCAAAAAAAAAATCTTCAAAGCTGATTACAACCTCCTGAAAGGAGGTATAAACAGTTTCACACCCCCCTCTCCCTCTATAAGAGCTGGCACATATGTTCAAACCTATACCAAAGTACTATACAAGCAGTTATACAGCTGCATGGAATCAGGAATAGCAGGCATAACAAAATCCTCCTCCTGAAGGAAAAGTAAATCTGTCTGGTGAAAGTCTGCAATAAATAAACTCGATAATAAAAAAGGAAAAATATTGCTGTCCAGGACCAAAAGGAGCAGGTGCCTAATTGGAAGCAATCTCTCCTTAGCCTGAACAAGCAAATAAGAACACTAGTGAAATCCTCCAAAGCAAACCAAGTCCAAACTGGCCACATCGACTAAAGATGGTTATAAGGCCTTCTTCACATACGTATGCAATTTCAAAGGAAGCACTCAGTCCTGGAAGGGATTAACAAGGACATTGGCAACATCCAAACACTCGATCCCACACAGTTTGGTTTCGTCAAGGGGAGGTCATACCTGTTAAAATTTGGTTGATTTCTTTGAGACAGCCACCAAAGCCATGGATGAGGGGATGACTGTGCACACACCACCTACCTTGACCTGGCCAAACCCTTTGATACTATTCCCCACTCAGATGTAACGGCTAAACACTCTCAACTAGGCATAACTGCATATGCTACCAGATGGGTAGCAAACTGGCTCAATGATAGAACCCAACTAGTCACAATAAGAGAAGCCACCTCAAGCAGTAGGCCCGTAACGAGCGGTGTACCCCAGGGATCAGTCTTGGCGACTCTGCTGTTTGGAATATACTGAGGTCCAAGCCAAAACCAGTGGGCTATGGCTGACCAAGTCTGCAGATGACTGCAAGTTGGGTGCGGTCACCAATTCCCCTAGTGATGTAGACATCCTCCAAGAGGGTCTCACCTAAACAAATGACTGGTGCCAGAAACAAGGCCTCAAACTGAATGCCAAAAAATGCATCATCATCCCCTTTGGGGACAGTGACGTCCCCACAAATTATCACATTAATAAGGTCCTAAGCACGCAATCAGTTGTGAGGGACTTAAGCACCCAGGTTGACAGCAAACTGACTTTTGACCACCATATTGCCGCCATTGTACGGAAAGCTTTCTACATGGCCCATCTCATTAGTAAGGGTATCTCATCCAGGGACAACAAGGTCATAACATCCCTGTATTCTATCTTTATAAGACCCATTATTGAGTACAACGCCCCTTTTAGCATGTGCCTCACAAAGCACATGCAGCAGCTGCAGAGACCACAGAGGTTCCTCACTAGGAGAATCCAGGGCCTCAAACATCTACCCTACACAGATAAGCTAAAAGCCTTGTCCCTCCCCTTAGTCTCATACAGACTCCTGAAGGATGACCTCTGTCTGCCACACAAAGCAATATCAGACCCTAGCTTGATGGGACTGCTGCACATCCGCAAGTCTAGCTCCACTCAAGTAACCCACAAGTGCGACCTCAACCTGGTCTGTGACATCAATAGGACTTGTTGGCGGGACAGATTTGTGTCCCAGAGACTCCCCCTTCTATGGAACAGACTCTCTCTCCACGTCAAGCACACTACCTCATTAAGCCTTTTTAAGTGCAACCTGGACAACTGGATGGGGAACAAAAAATACACCCCTAGGATTTCATCTGTGTCCTGCTGGACAGGAGCATTGGGTGCTGACTTGTTGGAACATAAACTATCTTCTTGGCTAGGCTTGTAAGGGCTTCAGGGCCATAAGCCTAGTAACTTCCTATGTAAAGTGCTTCTGCTTAAAATGTATCCACATTGTGCCCCACTGGAAGAGAACAGAAATGTACATGCACTATTGTAACTGTTTAAATTTATTTATTTGACATTTGTTGACCGGGAATGTCTAACTGAGCTTGTACCTTTTTAAAGTATTACATACACCATAAAAATGTTTACAAACAATACAGTATGCATGAGGTAATATAAATAAGAAGTTATGTACCTACCATAACGTTCCATGTTAGTTGTCTTCTCTCGCCTTCTTTCTTGCTGGATGGGTTCGGAGCCGATCCTCGGCTCCGACTCGGCACTTGCTAAGCTCGAGAGCTAATTTTACCAGCTCGAGGCAACCCTATATCCCATGATGCAAGGCGGAGACTACCCAAATCTCATTTGGTAGCCAAGGAAAATATGGAATGCATTCTTCCAACTGTAGAGGAGGAAGAAAAAGTAATAATACTAAAAATGACAATCATAATCATCATAATCCTCTGAAAGGGATCCACCTAATCTAGTGACACTAGAAGCTGATTAGCTAGAAAAAGGATAAAACCTCTTAAGAGAAGAGGCATAATCTTCTCGGTCTGACCAGGCTAGGGGGATGGAGGGCAGGACGCAAGAAAGAAGGCGAGAGAAGACAACTAACATGGAACGTTATGGTAGGTAAATAACTTTGTTAAGTTGTCAATCTCGCCTTCATTCTTGCTGGATGGGACCGCGTCCCTAGCACCTCTATCCTGGGTGGCTCAATGGAACAGACTCTTGAGAACAGTGGAACCAAAATTCGCTCTGTCTCTGGAGGTCAAGTCTAATTTGTAATGTGAAACAAAGGTATGAGGAGAGGCCCATGTGGCTGCTGCACAAATAGTGTCTATTGGAAGTCTAGCCTGAAAAGCTGTAGATGTAGCTAGAGCTCTGGTAGAATGGGCTTTTGGCCTAGAAATCAACTCTTTGCCTCTGAGCTGATAAATGTAAGTAATCACAGAATACAGCCATGTAGATAAAATCACCTTGGAAACTGGAAGGCCTTTCCTGTTTTCTGCATAGGATAGAAACAGTTGATCAGATTTCCTAAAATGTTTGGTTTTGTCTAGATAATATCCGAGTTGGCGGTGAACATCAAGACAATGCAATTTTTGTTCCGCTCTATCAGAATAATTTGGGAAAAAAACTGGAAGATCAATGGATTGATTTAAGTTAGTCTGCGATGCCACTTTGGGTAAGAAAGACTGATTAGTCCTTAGAGATACCCTGTCTTTGTGGAAGATTAAGTAGGGAGGACGAATGCAGAGAGCATGATGCTCAGATACTCTCCTGGCAGAAGTAATGGCGACTAGAAAGAGTGTCTTCCAAGAAAGAAATTTCAATGAACAGGCAGCCGGCAGGTTCGAAAGGGGGGAGAATCAAGGATGTTAAAATTAAATTTAGATCCCACTGTGGTGGGGGGTCTTTAATCGGAGGTTTAAGTAAAAAAGATACCTCGAAGGAATGCCTTGCAAAGTTTATGTGACATAATGTTGTGGTCCAAAAAGCCTACATGAAAATTCGAAATGGCTGCCAGCTGAACTTTTACTGTGGAGGAAAAGGATCCTGAATGAAAAATCTCAGCTAGGAAGTCCAAGACCGAATGAATCGGAGCAGTATAGGGGTCTATATTCCTAGCTTTTGCCCAGAAGGAGAAACGTTGCCATTTACTAGTGTAAATCCTTCTGGTAGAAGATTTAAGGGAAGCTACTATGATATCCCGGACGGGATTAGAAATCATAGGAAGCCTGGCTAAGGATGGAAGTGGAGCAACCAAGCAGTGAGGTTGAGAGAAGGTATGGATTGGTGCAGCTGCCCCGACTGGTGGGTCAGAAGATCTGGAACCGGGTTCAGATGCCATGGCTGCACCAAGAGATAACGATGTAGGAACGGAAACCATATCTGTCGAGGCCAATAAGGGGCAATGAGAATCAACTTGGCTCTCAAAGCGGTTGCTTTCTGAATTACTTGAGGTATCAGAGGAAAGGGGGGAAAGGCATAAAGAAGTCCCCGGGGCCAATCTTGGGTTAGAGCATCTCTGGGGGGATGGCCTGGAAGGGGGAAGAGAGAGAAGAAGTCTGGGCATTTGCTGTTTTGAGGTGTAGCAAAAAGGTCGCAGCAAGGAAGGCCCCACTCCTGAAAAATCTCTTCCGTCACTGATTGTTTGACAGACCACTCGTGAGGCATGAGAATAGCTCTGCTCAACCTGTCTGCTATGATGTTGGATTTCCCGGGGATATGCATTGCTATCAGAAACGGCTGAGAAGATATTGCCACTGCCAAAGTCTGAGAGCCTCTTGACACAGTGGATAGGACTTGGTTCCGCCCTGTTTGTTGATATACCACACTACGGACATATTGTCCGTTTGGACTGCAATAGTTCCCAGGGGAAGAGAGTCGTTGAGGGCCTGCAACGTTAAAAGCACTGCTCTCATCTCTAGGACATTTATGTGCAGATGGTATTCGAAAGGTTGCCAAGTGCCATGGACCATCCTGCCCTGATAATGCCCCCCCCCACCCGATCAGGGAGGCGTCCGATGTAACCGTGGCGACCGGGGCAGGAGGAACAAAGGGTCTGCCCTGATGGACTTGAGGGGACGATATCCACCAAGTCAGATGCCTTTTGCAAGTTGGAGTTATTGTGATTTTGTGATGCATGGGAAGTTGTTGAAAGAACCATTGGGCAAATAGCATCCATTGTAGAAGACGCATGTAAAAACGGGCAAAGGGAAGAAGTGTTATGGCGGCCGCCATAAGACCCAATACTTTCAGAGCAAATCTGGCCTGAATTTTGTTGCTGAGAAGAATCACCTGGACGTGACTTTGAATGTCCAAGATCCTTTGATCTGTTAACTTTGCTGAAAGTTGTACGGTGTCCAATCTTGCGCCTATAAAAGTAATAGATTGACAAGGCGACAATGCAGATTTTTCGAAATTTATAGAAATCCCTAGCCCTCTGCAAATGTGAATGGTGTAATCTCTGGCTTGGAGAAGTTGATGCCTGGTGGTGGCAGTGAGGAGCCAGTCGTCTAGATATGGAAACACCTGGAATCCTTGACGTCTCAGGTGAGCCGTAACCGCTGCCATACATTTGGTGAACACTCTGGGGGCTGTAGTGAGTCCAAAGGGCAGGGCCCTGAATTGGAAGTGACTGGTCCCCAGCCGAAAGCGGAGAAATCTTCTGGAGCGCCTGTGAATTTTTATGTGATAGTACGCATCCTGAAGATCTACCGAGCACATCCAATTGTCCTTGCCCAGAAAAGGTAGAATGGATTGAAGAGTGACCATCCGGAATCTTGTTTTCTTTACAAACTTGTTTAGTTTGCTCAGATCTAATATTGGTCTCCAGTCCCCTGTCTTTTTTGGTACTAAAAAGAACCTTGAGTAGATTCCGGATCCTATTTGGTCTGCTGGGACTGGCTGGATGGCTCTTTTTGCTAGCAGTTTTGATATTTCTGATACTGCTAGTTCCCTTAGACCGGGTGGAACGTCTGGAAGGGTTCCCTTTTGCTGAATTGGGGTTTGAATAAAGGGAATTTTGTAACCCTCGGATATAATCGACTGTACCCATTTGTCTTGAGAAAGGGAAAGCCAGGCTATTGGGTACAGCGATAATCTTCCCCCGACTGCCTCCGAAGGTGGACAATCGGGCAACATCTCAGGGATGCTGGAAGGGTTTGTCAGAAAGAGGTTCTCTGCTACCCTGATTTTGTGGACCCCCTCTGCCCCTAGGGCGGCATCTGTTGTTGTTACCCCCTCTGCCTCTGGGGGTAAACTGACCTCGTGCATCAGGCGTGACTCCTTGAGATTTGCGGAACCACATTTTTCCTCCCTTCTGACCTTTTGGGTAAGGTCTTGAAGGGGTGGAGAAATGGACTCCTACGGCAGAAAGAGTCTTACCATCTTGTTCGCATCTAGTCAAAGTGTCTTTCACTTGAGGTCCGAACAAGGTCGAACTATCAAAAGGGGAGTTTGTGAAGGATGCCTTGAAGGGGTCCGCAAAATTACAAAGCCGCATCCAGGACTGACGCCTTAAAGCCACTCCTGTGCCTGCGGCCCTACTCGTTCCATCGGCTGCATAAGAAATGAGCCGCATGGAGGAGTTAACAATGGAGTTTAGGATTCCTAGCTGTGAGCTAATCTTATCCTGAGACCCAGCAGCTGACGGATCCTGTAAAACTTCTCCCAACTCTTTAAGAACATCTCTTTGAAGGCGAGTGAAGTGACACAAGTAGTCCAGCAATCGCATGGTAAAGGTCGCTGAAGAAAAAATCCACTTGCCGTACCTGTCCATAATCCTAGAATCCTTGTTAGGAGGATGGACAGGTACTGAAGGATCAGCTAGTTCCTTCTTGGTGACTGCAGCCACCACCATGGCATCAACCGGGACACCTTTTGTCAAATATTGCCCATCAGGTGGGGCTGTAATAAATTTAGAAGGCCTCCTAGGAATAGGTTCCACAGAATCCAGGGCCATCCACGCCTTCCGAGCCACTACGTCCATAAGAGGGTCGAAAGGCGGAGACACCCAGGAGGTGGAGGGTCGAGATCCGAACGCCTCCAGGTATACTGACTCGTCCTCGGAAGGATTAAGGGAGGGCCAGTTCCTCCTCTGCTTAAGGAGTTCAAGGATGTCTGAGAAAGAGACATCCTCAGTGGAGGACCTTGGGGATCCCTCCGACTCATCCAAGTCAGTATCAGATGTAATAGACTCGGGGGAGTCTAGATGTTTCCTCATACATGTCCTCTTACGCGGAGGTTCACCTGACGGATCAGGAGAAGCTTCGGAAGAGGAAGATATTCCCAATGGGGAAACCTGAGGTGTTGGATCTCTGGGTCCGGGAGCAAGAGAGTGGGAAAAGATGTCAGCAGGCACTGTAGTGGGAGGAGCTGATGGAACTGACCGTTGACTATGCCCAGGGGCTAGTACACTCCTCATCACCTCGAAGGCTCCCCCATCAGAGAGACCAGAAGGTTCCCGCTCCGAAGAGATAGGAACTCCAGGCCTCACCGAGAGGGAAGGCTCCGAGGCAGATGTCGGGGCTGAGCTCACCAACGCCGAAGCCCCGAGAGGGAGAACGGGGTCGGACAAGGGTCCGATGCCACTCGCCCCCTCGGAGCAGACGAGAGAGACCAGATGCCCGGATCCCTCCAATGAAGGCCTCAAGGAGGAAATCGGAGTGGAGGACGACAGAGCCGAAGGAGGAGGTATCGGCTCCGACGCCACAACGGTCACGGCTCCGAGGAGCTCCGGCTCCGAGCTCTGTAAGAGAGTCGAAGGAGGAATGTTAGGTGGATGTGAAATAGCTACCGTCTGTTGAGACGGGCTACGGAGCATTTGGGCCAATGCCTGAGACTTTAATAGTCTACTCACCACTCTCTCGAGGTCGTGGTCAGACAGCCTGGACGACCGAGAAGAACGGCTCCGATGGCTCCGCTCCGAGAGCAGGGTTGATCTCGGAGCCGAACGTATCGATTCCAATGAGGGGGATCGAGATCTCTTTTTAGAGGTAAGTGGAGCCGAAGGAGCCGAGGATAGGTCGGCTCCAGTTGGAGCCGACACTGAGTGTCCAGATTTGGCAGTATCGGCGCCGGATGGAGCAGATACTGTGACTTCTATGGAAGGATCGGCTCCGTCCAGAGCCGATCTCGACACTGAAGACGCCGAACCAGTAGCCGACGGCTTGGGACTTGCAGCCAAAGGCTTGACAGGTTTCGAGGGCTTCCCCGGAGTCGACTTATTCGGGGAGCTCTCAGGCTTTAATAAGCCCCTCAATATTAATTTATTTCTGCGCTCCTGCAGGACTCTTGGGCTGAAGGCATGACAGATAGCACAAGAGTCCTGCAGGTGCAGAGGTCCCAGGCAGTAAACACAAGAAGTGTGACCGTCTGTCAGAGACATCTTCTGACAGCACGAGTCACACTTCTTGAAGCCTGAGACCTTTGTGTCCTTCGACATAGCTGTGTCGAGGAAACACAAAAAACACAGACACACACACACAAATAACACCCAATCCAATAAACTAAAAATAACCAGGGATACAACACACTCAAACACACACAAAATCCCGGACAGGAAAAGTTAGGAAAGGGGAAGGCCTAAGGCCTAACCTAGGGAAGGGGATAAATAACCCGAAAAAAAGGGAACACTAACGGGAATAGGGTTAAAATAAACGTTAAGGTTCACAAAACAACTAAGGCTATGAAATTTAAAAGGGGTGAGACTAAAAGTCTTAATATGAAGAAAACTTACCTAGAGCTGGTAAAAAAGGCACCTCGTAAGCGAAGCGGCAAACGAGATCTGGGTAGTCTCCGCCTTGCATCATGGGATATAGGGTTGCCTCGAGCTGGTGAAATTAGCTCTCGAGCTTAGCAAGTGCCGATTCGGAGCCGAGGATGGGCTCCGAACCCATCCAGCAAGAATGAAGGCGAGATTGACAACTTAACATCATGCATTAAAATGCTTGGATTCACAATTGTAACATGAGGGTTTAAAGGTGTTATTAACAAAAAAAAGGCAATAAAACAAATGTTAAAGTCTTTCATACATCTCCAATACATAAGGACTTCACCATATAGAGGGGAAGTAATGACAATTAACTCAGAGTTTAAGAAAAAGAGTACAGAGGTACTGTATATCAAATCTTAGTTCTTACAGGCAAAATATGAACATCAGTAATCAGAAGCAGAGGGGAAGTTGACAGAGAGAGCAGGTGATAGAAAAAGCATGGCTACAGATAAGAGGGAAAACTAGAGAATTTTTAATTTATAAATAAGAGAGAGGAGCAGAATCAAGTGAAATCTGAGAAAGGGAAGTAAGTTAAGTGGGAAAAGAAGGGAGGGAGGTACATATGAGTAGTGGGGAAACTGAGTGAAAAATGTATTAGAAGTTAGAGTTCTGTAGCAAGAATTACATAGAAATTGAGAAGGGAATGCATACAGAGAGGGTCAGGTGATTAAGTTCACAGTGGTTGTGCACAGGAGCAAGTCCAGGTATTTGTACAGTAGACTTTTAGGGCAATTTTAAATGGGAGGCGCTGTGTGATCTGATTGTTAAAGGTAGCTTATTCAATTGGATAGAGGGAAGATGGTTACAGAGGGTTTCACCAATTGATTTTTTATGTTTATAGACGTCAAAGAGGTTTTGGTTGGTGCTTCTAAGTTTTCTGGTTGGGAGGTAGTAATTTACGATGTTGGAAATGTTAGGGCAGAAGGAGGGATTGTAGAGGATGGAATGAATAATATTAAGTTGAGAGAAAAGAAGTTGATTGAGGAACTCAAGCCAGTTTAGTGTTTTCAAAGCTAAGCAGTGATGGGATTTAGGTTGAGTGTTGGCGGGAAATCTAGCAATTTTGTGATATGTACTTTCCATAACAGAGGAAACTGGAGGGTTATCTTTAGAAACTTTAGAAAAATATCTGAAATTAAATCACTTTATAGGAGGCCATAAAGATGCTGTCTCACAGGTGTCGAGGCAGCCAGGGACAAGTCTATACTAGGAAGCTTTCTATATTGGCTTTGAGGTGACTTAATTGCCACTCAGGAAGAGTGGAGATGTTTAGTTGTTTTATGACCTCCAGATGCTCAACAGATCTGAGCAAAAGCCCTTGTGTGTGTATTTTTCAGGCAGGTGCTAAGCAATGGGGGTTTTGCCTGGGGATTAGAAGTCAGATGACGAGAAGTGATGTAATTCTGCATGCTATCCCAGTAGTAATATTTTAGATATTATTTTGAGAAGTCTCTTGAGTGATACAGAGCATTCTGTATTGTCTTGGACCTGACAACTAAAACCACTCAACCACATCATCTGTCTTGCTCTATTAGTAAGTTACTAGGAAATAGTATAATTCTCTTAGATTCAGTCAAGAACATAGTGAAGCTTAGTTTAGATATTATTTTTCTTTATCTAAGCCTGTCCTGCATTGTTATTTTAAATGTTTCCTGTGGTTTTGAACTCAGATGTCACTGCAAATATATATATTTAGTATTATCTTGTTCTTTTATTAGTTATTATTAAATATATTTAAATGTGTCATTGTGGCTGATCTCTGTAGATATATTTATGTTTTGAGAGCACTTGCATGTTTATTTGTTGACACTGTGTGGGCCACTCCTAATAGCCTTGTTCTTGGTCAAACTACCATTTGCATTAATACTAATATTACACAGTATAATGGGTACCCTTGGAAGAGCCTTAAGGTAACTCACAGAAGGGTTCTGGTGGCAGTGAAAACTATCTTACAGTCTGGGCAAGAGGGGACATAGTAAGCCTGTGCCAGCCTTTCCCAGGTGTGTGTGTGTGTGTGTGTGTGTGTGTGTGTGTGTGTGTGCGCACACGAATCAAATCTTAGGAGTGTGTGTGTGCCAGCTACTTGGGCAGGGACATGAAGTACTGGTTGGACAGAGAGAGTGAGTGTTGGGAGGACTTGGCGTGGAACCCTGGCTAAGGACTCAGCTCTACAGCTGTGTCAGTGGGGAGTCTTATTGGGGATCTGGAGAAAGAGAGAGGAACCAGCCCCGGACTGACTGTGGTCTCTGTGCTCTTAAGGGAAACTGCACTGCTGTGTGCACTTGTTATGCTCCCAGTCAATGTCCCCTCCCCCCACAGCCCCACAGGTGCCAGTGGTGAGGATTGAGGTTCCTTGATTACTGGTCCACAGGTGGGATATCCATGTCGCATATTGCTTGGCAGTGGTGGGTTATCACACTGTAAGAAGTGCAAGAAAACTCCAAAAACAAACCCACATGGTGGGACCATAATATCAGCAAGCTTTACAATACGAGGAAAAGAATTTTGACCAAAAGTAAGAAGAGTAATATCCATACGGTTAGACCACTTTTAGCTGAAATAAACAAAACTCAGGAGCTTAATGAAATACACCAAATCAAAGTTTGAGGCTAAAATAGCTACCCAAGCCAAAGACAATAAAAAGGCATTTTCAGTTGTGTTTGTAATCTCAAAAGCACAGTGCAGCAATGTGCTGAGCTGATTGTGAATGATGACACCTACACTGACACTGAAGATGCAGCAAACTTACTTTTTCTCTGTCTCCCCTCCACCTGTCCCTCAAGATACACCTGAAACTGGCCCACCTCCATCTATCACACAAAAAAAATCCCCCTAAAAGTGTTACAGAAAGCTTAAAATACTGCACAGATAGATCCTGACAAAATCCCTGGATGCATCTTAAATAGCATGAAGGACAATTTAGCCACAGCCCTAACAACACAGTTAAACTTTATTCTTCGTACAGGTTTTGTACCAATTGAATGGAGAACAGCTACAGTTACTTCCTTTTATAAGAGAGGACCATCCACAGACCTAGCCAATTACAGACCCATAAGTCTGACCAGCCTCATATGCAAATGCATGGAAAGACTTATCATGGAATTAAACAATCAGGACATAGAGGAACCTCCACAAACTGCACCTGTCTCAGTCTGGATTCATCACGGGCAGATTACGCTTACTCAAGCTGATGGATTTTTTTAAGGTCACCAAAGCAATGGATGAGGGCAAAATGGCACACACCACATACCATGACCTGGCCAAAGCTTTAGATGCAATTCCCCACTTCAGCATTGTAGAAAAGCTAAATAAGCTGGGTTAAAATCCCTGCGTCACCCACTGGACTTGCAACTGGCTCACATATAGGATGCAGATAATTAAAATATGGGAAGTTATCTCTGCAGAGACTAGTCACCAGTGCAGTCTCGTAAGGTTCTGTACTGGGACCTCTCCTGTTTGGCACTTCCTTTTTTGAAGTAAAAGCCAATACCAGAAGGCTCTGTCTGACTAAGTTTGCAGATTACTATAAGCTAGGTGAAGTCACTGACTCGCTAATGACTTGGCTATCCTGCAGAAAGGTTTGTCTCAGATAAATAACTGGTGTCAAAATCATGGTCTGAAACTAAATGCCAAAAAATGCATTATTGCATCCTTTGGGAAATCATCTACCCTGGAGAACAACCACACTGATAATACTCCCCTAAGGTTTGACACAGTGATTCAGGACTAGGGAACTTATGTGGACAGTGACCTAAGCTTTGACCAATATGGGTCTACTGTTGTAAGAAATTCCTTCGATATTGCACAGCTGTAAGAAATTCCTTCGATATTGCACAGCTTACAAAGGGATTATGTCTAGATATATGGATATCATTATCCCCTTTAACTTAGCCCTCGTTAGACCAGTTGTTGATTATAAAGACCCCTTCGGCACATATCTGCCCAGACACTTGCAACAGCTACAATGCCCACAGATATACCTTAATAAAAGGATACAAGGCTTAAACAACATGTCCTACATGGACCAAACTAAAGCCCTGTCACTATGACCTGTGTCTAGCAAAAAAGACATACCCTGAGCCATTACTGATGTATTTACTGCACATCAGAAAGACAAATAGCATCAGAAATATTTCAGTCTAGGGATCTAAACCTCTTCTGTAACATCAACAGAACGGTTTGGAGGAACAGGAATTTGCAGGGGATACAGCTGCTCTGGAACAGACTCCTCATCCACATAAAACAAGGTTCATCCCTGTCCATTCTCAACTGCAACTTAGATCTATGGATGACAAACAGAAAATGTAATCCAGGACTGCTCCCTGTATTACTAATGGACAAAGGCAACACCAAAATTCTTTATCTCATGTGTGGTTACCACAAATTAACTATGGTATGACACCAGTTATTCTTATTAGGGGTAATACATAATTATTGACCATGGGATAACCAAGGCCTATATACAACCAAATGAGAATGGTTATTTCAAGCACAAAAAGGGAAACTGGCGAAGCTTAAAATGGCCCACAAGGACACCTACCTCAGTACTTACCTATGAATCTACAAACCTATAAGGGTGTTTAGTCCTCATAAATAATAAAATGATGTTCAGGAAAGCAATACAATCAATATGATATGAACATCCCAAGTAAATACTCATGATTAATAGCAATGATTAATTTAAAGTACTATGGGTAGAAATAAAGTAACAGAATCTAGCCTGATTGTTAAATGTTACATGTTGGAATATTGGCAAAGTTTTTTTTAATTAAAATAGCTATCCTTAACTTGTTCTTATGTATTCCGGAAACCATAATGCAGTTAATCTTATTCTGTATATATATATATATATATATATATTTTTTTTTTTTAAGTTAAACCATTGCTCTGAAGTCAAAGGAGTTTCTTCATTAAGTGTAACATGGGTCCTAGATCATGAAAGTAGACAACAAAAGTTTCCATTTGTTTAGATTATATATGCCTTTAAGGTTCCATGTTAATAACAGAAGATTCACATACAACCACTACGTATGATTATAAAGATGAATTGGTGGTTATACTTAAGTATGTATGCATGCAATGCTCTACAACCGCCTAAAAAACAAAGCCTAGGTGTAATAGAGCTAACACCTTTAACTAAAAATCCTCTCTTCACTCCCTACAGAACTAGCCCTAATCCCCTGACGTTGGATGGATAGGAGATAATGCATATATAAAAAAAAAGCCTTACTGTACCTCAGAAGTTCACAAACTTGATTCTTGATTTTTGGTTTGTGGACAAACAAGGAACTCAGTCCCCACAAAATCTGACAAAAGGCCATATTCTTCCACCTACATATCTAGATTCTTCTTGAAAGACATGGAATCTGACTCATGAACACAGAATGGCAACCCATTTCATACACATGGTATACAGTTTCTCACAATTTTTTTTCTGCAATTCAGTCTTATAAACACAGTCATTCATATTCCTGTGTGTATTAATACAATTAGTTTTTTAAATTTAACGTTTCCCTTAATTTCATGTAGTGACAAGTTTTGTATGTCAGTATTATGACACCCCCTACAACACAGGTAATGAAAAGAAAACAAGGTTAGGTGTTTACAATTTGTAACACGACAAAATTGTTAATAGAGACCACTCTTTTTGTACTCCTACTCCAGCCTGGGACCTTAACTTTGTATTGGAAAAGCTCAATATACCTCCCTTTGAGCTAGCTGCAACTGCAGAGTTGAAATTCCTTTCTTGGAAAACAGCCTTCCTTCTAGCCATCACTTCAGCAAGAAGAGTGTCTGAATTACAGGCCCTCATGGCAGTGGAGCCCTTCATCTTCTGTGCAGACAGGGTGTCCCTCAGGACCAATCCTTCCTTTATGCCCAAGGTGGTATCCAGTGTGGCCCTTAATCAGTCCATTCATTTGCCAAACTTCTTTTCTAATCCACAGAACAAAGGAGAACGAATACTGCATTCTTTGGACGTGCACAGACAACTTAGATTTTATTTGCACAGGACTAAGCCTCTCAGAAAAACTGAACAGCTGCTAGTTGCCTTTACTGGAGGGGCAGACGGGAAGGCCATTTCAAAGCAAACCATTTCTAAATGGATAGGCCATTGCATTAATTTCTGCTGTAAGCACCATGGAAAACCTACCCTACAGGGGATGAGATCACATTCCACCAGGGCTGCATCTACTTCAACCACCTTTCTCAGAGGTGTTCCTACCAGGGACATCCTAGAAGCTGCTATCTGGAGTTCTTTTCATACCTTCACCAAGCATTACCACTTGCCTATTTTCTGTAAATCCAGAGCTGATTTTGCCACTGCAGTCTTGCAGGGCCTAATAGCTGGTCCTAATGCTCTCTAACTGCCTCTTCCCTTCCTTAGCTTTGGGAATCTACCCAAATGCAATGACTGCAACAGTGAAACATGAAGAACATAGTACAGTTGTGTGCACTTACCATAAATGTAGATGTTCGAGTGTATTCACTGCTGCAATCCTGGTTATCCTCCCTCCATCCCCCTGACTTTTATTTGCTGTACCTCTCTTCTTGTTTACTGTATTTAAGCTTTCTGGTGCATTTGCTTATAGTTGGAGGTGTATATAATTGCTTCTCATTATGGGGGCACCTGACATCTGGGGCAAGAAAAACTGATGTAATGGCATCAGCTGCATGCTTTATACCCCTGACTACCTGATGTCATGGAAGAAGAGACAGCAACTGACGCAGGACCCAAGACTTTGATAATCAGGCTGGCTAAGGGCTACCTGCAAGCAGATAACCCAAATGTAATGACTGCAATAGTGAAACACAAAGAACATCAATGGCGTAATAGTTACCGCACTTTGTATTGGATGAGGATGCAAATAGGTCACAACACGGAGTGCCTTGGCATCGGAAATCTGAGCTGCCACCATCGGATTTAGGGACCACTTGTGAGACAATGAGATGCTACTGCTGAGGCTGTAGGCCAGAATGTTGGATGTACCCAGGAAATGCACTGCCACCAGAAACCACTGAAAAGAGATTGCCCACTGCCAAACTCTCATAGCCTCCTGACAAACATGGTAAGAATATGTTTCCCCCATTTGTTGAGATAGCAGACGACTGACATGTTGCCCATGTGTACCACAATCACACCTCTGAGAGGTCGTTCTGAAAAGCCTGCAATGCTAGAAGGCTCATTCTCATCTTCAGAACGCTGATGTGAATGTGAGCCTTTGTGGAAGACCAAGGTCCTTGAACTGTTCCCCTTCGAAATATCCCCCCAACCCCATGAGTGAGGCCTCCATGGTGGCCTTGGCTGAAGGGGAAGGAATTATAAAAGGTCTCTTTTGTACAGTAACCACCACTGAGTCTGCTCGAGACAAGCTCTCATCAGTTGTGTAGGGAAATGCAGTGAATGCATTAGGAGGTACCACTGAACAGCCACAGTCTACTGCAGGGTTGTCATATATGTGGCTAGAAGGACCAGTCCTATTGATGCAGCCATATGACCCAGAACCCTAAGAAGTGCATGGAGGTTTCAGAGTTGCAAGCACTTCCATGGCCTGACCCTGAAGACTGAAAACTCTGGTGCTTGGGAGCCTGGCAATTTGATGGCCCAGATAATATCCTATGAACTCTAAGACTTGCGCAAGCAGAAGGCTCAGTTTGGGGTAATTGACTGTGATGCTTAAGCTGTTGCACAGTTGGAGCACGGAATCCTTGGCCAAGATCAATTATGCCTTTGTAACAGCGGTAAGGTGCCAATCGTCCAGATTTGAGAAGACCTGAAATCCCTGCACCCGGAGTCAGGCTGCGACCACTGCTATGCATCTGGTGAACACCTAGGGGGCTATGGTGAGACCAGACTGTAGGGCCTAAACTGACCGTGATTGGCTCCCAGTCAGAAGCGAAGGAAAGTACAGTTGTGTACACTTACCATAAATGTAGATGTTCAAGTGTATTCACTGTTGCAGTCATTACACTTGGTTATCCTGCTGGCAGGTTACCCTCAGTCGGCCTGAATTCCAATGTCTAGGTCCGACGTCGGTTGCTGTTGCCTCTTCCCTGACGTCAGTGCACCAGGGGTATAAAAGATGCAGCAGACGCCATCTTCTTCAGTTTTTCTTGCCCCAGATGTCAGGTGCCCCCAAAAGGGTAGGCTAAAAATATGGTAGTAAAATATGCATGTTCCAAAATATATTATATCTTTATATACAAGCAAATACACCACATAGGTTGTATAGATTACAGAAGTGCAGATAAGTTCCAGCAAAGAAAAGGGGGATAGTGGGTGGGTAACCTGGACTGCAACAGTGAATACACTCGAACATCTACATTTATGGTAAGTGTACACAACTATACTATGTTCTTCGTGTTTCACTGTTGCAGTCATTACACTTGGGCTGAATCCCAAGCTATGGTTGGAAGGCTGGAGCTAAATAGCATTAGGAGCGGCTATGAGGCCCTGCAGAACTGCAGTGGCAAAGGCTGCCCTGGATTTAGAGTAGAGTGGTACATGATAGTGCTTTGTGAAGGTGTGCACTGAACTCCAGGTAGCAGCCTCTAAATTGTCTTTGGTTGGTACTCCCCTGAGGAAGGCTGCTGAAGTGGCTGCTGCTCTGGTCAAATGCGGCATAATGCCCTTAGGCACTGGCTTGCCATGTTGTGAATAGCAGAAATGAATGCAGTGGCCTATCCAATTTGAAATAGCCTTTCCTTGAGATCTTGCAGCATATGCCACTAGTAGTTGCACTGTCTTCCTGAAGGCTTTGGTTCTGTTCAAGTAGAAGCGTAGCTGTCTGTGTATGTCCAAAGAATGCAGAATTTTCTCCCCCTTATTCTGTGGGTTTGGATAAAAGTTAGGCAGATGAATAGTTTGGTTAAGGGCCACACTGGACACTACCTTAGGCATAAATGTCGGCTTCATCCTTAGAGAAACCCTGTCTGGATAAAAAATGATAAAGGGTTCCACAGCCATGAGTGCCTGCAGCTCTGAGACTCGTCTTGCAGAGGTTATTGCTAGGAGCAGAGCTATTTTCCAAGATAAAAACTTTAGATCAGCTGTAGCGGCCGTCTCAAAAGGAAGCAGGGTGAGTTTTTCCAAGACATAATTGAGGTCCCATGCAGGTGTTAGTGACCTCCTTGGAGGCCTTAAGTTTTTGGCTCCTCTGAGGTACTGCCTTAAAGGATGAGAAAAGATAGGTGGCTCTGTATTGCAGTGAGCCGAAACGGCAGAGGCATGAATTTTAATTGATGAAAAGGATAGGCCTTTGCCCAGCATCTCAGTTAGGTATTGCAAAATCTGAGGAATATTTGGTACAGCTGTGTCAATCCCTTGTGCCAGATTCCAAGCACAGAATCTCTTTCATTTTCCAGCGTAAGATTTTCTGGTACTAGGCCTTCTGGCCTCCAAAATGACATCCATCACAGCTTTAGTGAGAGGCGTGTTTTGTATGTCTACATTATCCACCATGCTGCCAGGTTTAAGGTCTTTAGTTGGCTGTGCAGGATTTTACTGTTTTGCTGGGATAGTAGATGAGGTATTTGAGGCAAGGTCCAAGCCGGGCAATAAGACAAGTTCCTTAGGATTGGATACCAGTACTGGCGGGGCAGTCTGGGGCAATCAGTATCATCTTTGGCTTCTCTTGTGCGTACCATGGGGAGGAGAGGCAGAGGAGGAAAGGCATATACTGCTATGTTTTTCCAGCTGAAAGATAGTGTGTCCACTTTCCATGCTTGTCTGTGATAAGTTCTTGTGCAGAATCTTTTTATTTGGTAGTTGTGAGGAGAGGCAAATAGATCTATATCCGGGCATCCCCATGTCCTTGTTATCATGCTGAAGACTTGTGGATCCAATTTCCATTCGTGGGGATCCATGAGGCTTCTGCTTAGTTCATCTGCCAGAGTATTTATCTTTCCTGGCAGGAATTGTGCCTGCAGATGTACTTGGTAAGTCAATGCTGTGTCCCACAAAGTCATGACTAGTCTGCAAAGGGGGTAAGAATGAGAGCCTCCCTGCTTGTTTATATACCACATGACCGTGGTGTTGTCTGTCTTTATCAGTAATTGTCCCGGATGAAGTAGGTCCTTGAAGGCTGTCAGGGCATTCTGAACAGCTAGCATCTATTTTTGATTGATATGTAGATGCATTTGATTTGCGGACCATGTGCCTTGAATACATCTTCCTGCCATGTGTGCCCCCCAGGCATAATCTGATGCATCCGTTGTTAATGTCTGCCTGGCTGGTGGTAAGGTGAATGGCTGTCCCTTGTTCTGGTGACAAACCTTCGTCCACCATCAAAACTCCTGTTGCAGGCAGGGAATGTGGGTAATAATTGTTTCCAGGCTGTGGCAATGTTGAGCCCAAACACTTTTTAGGTGCCACTGAAGTTTCCTCATATGCAGTCTCGCATATGGAATTAGTAGAATGCAGGATGCCATGAAGCCCAAAGCCTGCAGAATTTTTCTTGCAGATAACTGGGCCTTTGTTGCCAACAGGTTGAAATAGGTAGTCAGTTGCCTTTGTTTGTCTGGTGTGAGATAAGCCATCTGGGCAGTTGTATTTAAGCTTGCACCCAGGAATATTATCTCGAGAGGGTACTAGTGTTGATTTCTTTTAGTTGACTGTGTACCCTAGGCCTGTTAGAAATCTCTTTACAAACGCCAGATGCTGTAGTAGAATGTCCTTGTACTCTGCCTGAATGAGGCAGTCCTCCAAGTAAGGATATATTTGTATTCTTCTTTGTCTGCAAAATGCAATTACTGGTGCCAGGCACTTTGTGAAGATCCTGGGTGCAATAGATAAGCCAAAGGGCAGTGCAGAGAATTGGTAGTGCATTGAGCCAGCTTTGAATCTGAGGTATCTTCTGCATGTTTGTTTGATTGGGACATGCAGGTATGCCTCTTTTAGGTCTAAAGTCACAAGCCAAGCCTTCTTGCCCAGCATGGGCAGAAGTTGCTGTAGAGTCAACATTTTGAATTTTGGTATATCCAGGTATGTGTTTAGAATAGATAGGTCCAGTACTGGTCTCCAGGAGCTGTCCTTTCTCGGTACCAAGAACAGTCTTGAATAAAATCCTCGTCCCTGCTCTTGCTCTGGTACTAGTTGAATGGCCCTCATGTCCATGAGGGAAGAGACTTGCTTTTGTGCCTCTGCCCATTGATGTTTTGGCAGGTCTGGCCAACCGTTTGCCCTTGGCAGGGTATGGAAGTGAAATTTGTAGCCTTGCGAGACTATGTCTAAGACCCATTTGTCCTGTGTTATAATATGCCAATTTTGTGAAAAAAGTGCTAGTTTTCCCCCTAAAGGTGCTGCCAGAAGATAAGTGCTTGGTGCAGGCAGGGGGAAGTCATTGGGACTGTTCCCTGTATGGCTGTGATTTGTCTTCTCCACTTTTGGAGGTAGAAGCAGCCCATTGTTTAGACCTGTACGAACCCTGGGGCTGGGATCTGCCTCTTGGGCGTCTGTATCTGCCCCTCTGAGGTCTGACACTGGACAGGACCAATTCTTTGTAGGCCAGTGTCTGCTAAATCTCGGAGGCTGTACCTGTAAGAAATCTTTAACCGTTTGCATAGATTTAGCCTTGTCCTCCATTTTCTTTAACACCTCTTCTGCTTTAACACTAAACAAGGTATCATGCTGTAATGGAGCATCTAATAATTTTGCTTTGACATGATCAGGCAGATTTTGTTCCTTTAACCAAGCATGCCTCCTGATGACAGAACCTGTAACAGCGGCCCTGCAGGAGGACTCCAAAGAATCAAAACCACATTGCAAAGTATGCTTTCCAACTTGTTCAGCCGCATGCAATAAATCCTGCATTTCTTTGTTTTCTGCACATTCAGAATTTATCAAAATTTTATGTTTAAGCAGTGACATAATATATTGCTGATATTTGAGCATATGAAACTGACCATTTAAAGCCCTTATAGCCAAGGTAGCAGAAGTGTAAATCTTTTTTCCCCATCTGTCCAATGCCCTAGAGTCCCTATCAGAGGGGGTAGGTTTTTTTGCAGTGGAAGCCTTGACCCCTTTGGGACACTGAGAGATAGTTTCTGGGTCAGCAGCAGGGTTTTTGAAAAGGAATTTATGAGAGTGAGGAACCCTATAGTACCTGTCCGGCTTAACAGGAGCTGGAGGTAAAGAGTCAGGGGTCAGACTGGACTCTGAAAATACATCATCTACAATGTCTAACACAGGTGGAATAGCTAGGGGCCTGTGTTGTGGTAGTAACAGGAAGTCCCTGAGCCTTTTCTTAGATTCTGAAACATCTTGGCTCTTCCAGTGGAAATGCTCCCTCATGGTATGCAAAGTTTCCCCAAAAGAGTACTCCTCAGGAGGAGAGGCTGAAGGGATAGATTCTTCAGCATCAGAATCCTCATAGGGAGGAAGAGAGTATTCCTGATCAGAAGAGGAATCAGATGAAATGGAAACCTGTTCTGAAAATTCATATTCTGTCTCTTGCCTAGACCTTTTATCTGGAGGGGGATGGGAACCCCTGATCAAAGTAATTAGGTCTTCGGCCATTTTGAGCATCTGTTTTTTGGACATGGAGGCCTGTCCATGAGGCTGTTGTACTTGTTTCTTTGTCTTTAAAGGTGCTTTAGCCTTTGAAGCTGAAGTTGTTTTAATGTACAATTGAGTAGGTCTGAAAACACCCTCAGAAGCCAATGCCTGCTCAGCGGCGCTGGACCCATCTGAGGGAATAGTCTCCGAAGGCCCAATAACTTGAGCTTCCAGCGGCCTAGCCGACTCCACATGGGGGTCGGTAGCGGCCTGCGGGTCTAAAGTAGTGGGCAACAGGGACTGCAAAGGCGCCTCACTGAGAACCGGCAACTGGATTAGAAGAAGCCTCATCGGTTTTGGACCTTGGATGCCTGTCTTTTTCCTTTTCTTTGTGTTTCTTGTGAATTCCGGTAGTCGGAAGGCTATCCGACGACATTGTATAATTAAATCTTCTACCAAAATAGTGAAATGCAAAATCGTACCGACGCTTAATAGTGCGTTGGTTAAATCTAGCACAAAACCAACAACTAGCAAAGTCGTGGTCAGGGCCTAGGCAAGGAATACAGTAAGAATGAAAGTCCTTATGAGGTATTTGCTTCCCACAAGAAATTCAATTAACTTTTTCTGACATCGGTCTGGAGCAAGAAAAAAGTTTCCTCAATGGGGTACCTAGCTTTTAATGAAGACTTCGGATCTGAAACTCGAACACAAAAATCTCAGTAGTCGGCAGACTGGAACTTGCGAACTGCTTATGCTTCGGGCACCGCGCGGCAAGAAAGACTGATGAAAATGGTGTCGGCTGACGTCAGGGAAGAGGCGACAACAACCAACGCCGGACCTACACTTTGGAATTCAGGCTGACTGAGGGTAGCCTGCCAGCAGGATAACCCAAGTGTAATGACTGCAACAGTGAAACATGAAGAACATCCTCTGATAATGCAGATCTATTTTGATGTGATTGTAGGTGAGCTTGAGGTCTATCGCCACAGCCAATCTTCCATCCTCAGAAGAGGTAATATGGACTGCACCATGACCACATGGAACTTGGTATTTTTGACGAAATGGTTTAGCTTGCTGAGACCCAAAGACTGGTCTGAGATCCTTTGTTTTCTTTGGTAATAAAACATTGGACTACACCCCCCAATATCCTATCTGTTCTGCTGAGATCTCATGAATGACTTGATTTGCGAGCAGCTTTTGGATCTCTGCCGCTGTGTAAGGTCTCTAATGGGGTTTAACATCTAGGAAATGTTTTGGGAGATATCTTCTCACTTCTACAAAGAGAACGACATTACCTCTGGATATAACTCTCAACACCCAGGTGTCTGAGGTGATGATCTCACAAGCTTTGGGGTGGAGAGCTAGATGACCCCTGACTACCTCCAGAGATGAGCAGTCGGGATTCAGGATCACTGAAACGGCATGCCAGAAAAAGTCCTGCAGAAGCCCTGATTTTGTGGACTGCCTCTACCCTTTGGGTGGCATCTGTTACGATGCACCCCCTCCACCACCATTGGGAGGAACCTTTCCAGAGGAGAATCCTAGACAGATAACGGACTTCCTGAATAAAAGTTGCTTACCCCTTTTCTGATTCCTACAGAAGGATCGCTGGGGGCACAGAAAATTACTCCAATGGCAGACCGTGTTTTCCCTTCTTGATTGCTCCTCGTCAAAGTGTCCTTAACTTTGGGTCCAAACAAAGAGGACCTGTCAAAAGGAGCACTGATGAAAGACGCATTGAAACAGTTCATAATGTTGCACAACTGCATCCAGCTGTAGTGCTTCAATACAGTACCAAAACCTGCCACTCTGGATGCTCCATCAGCTGTGTTAGAAGTCTCATAGAATGGTCATTGAAGTCAAGGAGGACAAGAGAGTCCCCAGCTTCTTCCAAATATTCAGATAATGTGTCTTGAGCGTGCTTGACACATCCGAAACAAGATTTCACTGAGGCCTTGTCAAGTGCGATAAGTAGTTAACAACCTTCAAAGCAAAGGTGAATGAGGCATAGGGATCACGTCCCCTAACTGACCCAGCACCCAAGAGCCCATGGTTGGGGGGTGAAGCAAGGAGCTCTCCTCAGAAATCTCCTTTCTGGTGGCTGCCTCCACCACAGCGGCATTGATGGCTGGGCCCTTGCTCCAATGAGAGCTGCCTTTGCAGGGGCAGGGGGGGCAAGAACTTTGTCCAGCTTCCTAGGAATGGCTCTACTGTGTCAGGTTCTTTCCATGCACTCAGGGATATCAGATGTATGAGGGCATTCAGATGGGGAACCATCCAGGTCGTGAATGGGCCTACACTAAAGGCATCCAGAAAAACAGACTCTTCCATAGAAAGGACTTTGGTGGTCGAGCCTCTGTGCTGGTGAAGTACCTCCAATAAATTGGCAAAAGAGGACTCATTATGTGGGGACTTGAGGGATCCCTCTCTTTCCATGAGGTACCTTCAGTGAATGATTTTTCTGGGGAATCCAAGTGATTCCTCTTGCATCTTCTCTTCCCCAAAATCTCCTGCTCTGATGAAGCTGAAGAAGAGGGGGAAGAGTGAGGTATCCCCATCAAGGGGACAGCCGAGAGGCTAGCTGAAGCAGGCTCTTCCAGAACAGTTTGATGACTAGTCAGGGGAACAGTTGAAAACTGGGAGGGAATGTCAGTTGGAGACATCTGACCCTTTATCTCTACAAAAGAACATTCTCTCCACAGCACTGAAGGCTGAGGCTGAAGCAGGCCTATCATATTCGAGGGCCCTGGAACTAGAGGGTATCCAAGGCAACCCTGAACCAGAGGAGGGCAGCACCTAGACCCTACAGTGAGATCAGAGTAGAGCAGATTAAAGCTGAAGCTGTGACAGGAACGGACCATCCAAAAGCAGAACAGTCACAACCCCGACCCAGACTCTCTAACCATGATGCTATGGTTCTGAGGTTCTGACGGTCCCAAACAAGTTGAGGCTACCAAGGAACAGAACAGAGCCGAAAACCACCAGGCTATCGGATCCACGTCTGAGGATGAAAACTCAACCAGCTTCGAATACCTCAGATCCGAAGAGGCTGAGGGAGGAAATCTGAAAGATAGTGCCGACGGTCCTGGAGTTGAATCAGACCTAAAGGGATAAGCCCCAATTGATTTTGGCACTGAAAGCGGTTGGCTCTAAGACGTCAGAACTTAAGCTGTTGCCAATGTACCCGGGGAAGTCGAAAGAAGAGGGACCTTCAGACCCAGAGAACTCAAGGGAACCATCCCAAAGGTGGAGGCCGAAAATGATCTCTTGCACTCCCTCTTGGAAGAGCTGCAATACAAAAGCCGCTTTAACACAAGCCTGGCCTTGCGCTTGCTAATAGCACAGGCGCTGAAGCTCTCTCAGATAAGACAATAAACACATTTAAGGGGGTGCAACCTGGGGGAGGGGGGCAATTTATGTCCACAGGAGATGCACTTTTTAAATTCCTTGTCCATCCTGCGACACACACACACAAACCCCCCCCCCACAAAACAGTAAAATTATAAAAAACTGAAAAAGGGTGGGAAGGGTACAGGAGGAAAAAGGATCTATGCTACCTAACCTAACTACTTCAAACACTACCTAAAATTAACAAGAAAAGGCTAAACACTATCCTAAGCGCTAAGGGAAAAGAGATCTCACCAGCTCTACACAAGGTTCTTGACAAAAATTGAATCAAACCAGCAGAGACAAAGACCAAACTGCAGACCATGAATGACACCAAATTAGATCTGGGTGATGACAGAAGAGCGGGGAGTTATGGGTAAGGGAGGTGGAGCCAAGACAGGCTAAGGGCTTTAGAACTGGACGGTTTTGGATACGAAGTCCCAGAGATTAACTCCAGACACAGCAGGCACTGGATCATGGTTTTACACTTATCAATACTAAAATTTAATCTTGATTTACTTAAGTTACAGCAACTGACAATTAGATATTAATTTCTTTGCATTTTTTTTTGCTGACTACTACAAAACCAATTTTGCAATTGTAGGCAAATTCAACTATCCAAAAAGGAATATGACTGGGAATGCCCACAAACTCTCCTTTAAATAGGATAGGCCCAATACTGATCCTTGAGGCACTCACACTTGAGTAACTTACTTATAGCAAATGTACTGCTAACCTTTAACAACCACTGTAACAAAAGTACAGTTTTGTACCTACCATAAATGTAGATGTTCGAGTGCTAATACAGCTGCAGTAATCACAGATGGGTTTTCAGCCGTCAGGCGGTCCCTCGGTCGGCCGAATTCCAAAGTCTTGGTCCGGCGTCAGTTGTCGTCGCTTACTCTTCTGACGTCAGTGAGGCCAGAGTATATAAGACACAGCCGACGCCATATTCTTCAGTCTTTCTTGCCCCAGATGTCAGGTGCCCCCAGAAGGAAGGCAATACATAAATAATGCTTATCTCCATATACAAGCAATGCAATATAATCCAAATCAGTGGATGCAAGCAAATAAAACATAGCAGGATAACCCAGTCAGGTAGTATGAAGAGGTTGTTAGGCCTCATGCCTTTACCAAGTGGGGAAGGAGGGAGGGAAACCTGTATTGCAGCTGTATTAGCACTCGAACATCTACATTTATGGTAGGTACAAAACTGTACTATGTTCATCGTGCATACAGCTGCAGTAATCACAAATGGGTAGAATCCCAAAGCTATGCATAGGGTGGTAGGTACTAGGAGGAACTGGGTTGAGCCAGAATGCCCTGCAAAACAGCAGTGGCAAAGCCTGCTCTTGTTCTGGAATATAAAGGCAGGTGGTAGTGTTTTGTGAAGGTATGTACAGAACTCCAAGTGGCTGCCTCCAAAATATCTTTGGTAGGAACTCCTCTGAGGAAGGCTGTAGAGGTAGCTGTGGCCCTGGTGGAGTGTGATCTGATACCTGTAGGAACAGATTTCCCATGATAGGAATAACAAAACCGTATGCAGTGGCCAATCCACTTGGAAATAGTCTGTTTTGTAAATGGTTTCCCTTGAGCCCTACAGCATAGGACACAAAAAGTTGTTCTGATTTCCTGAAGGACTTTGTTCTGTCCAAATAATAATGTAGCTGCCTATGGATGTCTAAAGAGTGTAGCAGCCTTTCCCCTTTGTTTTGAGGATTGGGATAAAAGGTAGGTAGGTGTATGGCTTGATTTAAAGAATACCCTGGATACCACTTTTGGCATAAATGATGGGTTGGTACGAAGGGAAACCCTGTCCTGATGGAAAATGAAGAAGGGCTGCACCGCCATGAGGGCCTGTAGTTCAGAAACCCTACGAGCTGAAGTGATGGCCAGAAGGAAGGCTGTTTTCCAAGACAAATATTGCAAATCTGTTGAGGCAGCTGGTTCAAAAGGAGGCAATGTTAATTTTTCTAGCATATAATTAAGATCCCAGGCTGGTATTGGTCGCTTCCTTGGTGGTCTTATATTCTTAGCCCCTCTGAGGAACTGTCGTAAGAGTGGGTGAGAAAATAAAGGAGGATCCGTGTTGAATTCTGCAGAAATGGCTGAGGCATGGATTTTTATGGAGGAAAATGAAAGTCCACTGTTCAGCAGCTCAGCTAGATACTGTAATACCAAAGGCAAGTTCAGTTTTCTAGGGTCCTGGCCTCTTTTCTCATTCCAAGAGCAAAACTGCTTCCATTTTGTGGAGTAAGCTTTTCTAGTAGATGGTCTTCTGGCCTCCAAAATGACATCCTGCACCTCCTTGGAGAGTAGGGTCTGTTGTGGAGTTAAGGAATTTTCCATGCAGCGAGATTGAGTGTTTTCAGCTGACTGTGAAGAGTTTTGTAGCTGTGCTGAGTCAGCAGAAGAGGCATTAGAGGCAGGGATCAGGGGAGGAGTGTGCGTTAGGCTCCTCAGGAGTGGGTACCAGTGTTGCCTTGGCCAATCTGGAGCAATCAGTATCATCCTCGGTTTGTCTGTTCTTGCTTTCAAAAGCACCTTGGGCAGAAGAGGCAGAGGTGGGAATGCGTAAACTGTCCATGCTGTCCAACTGAATGAAAGGGCGTCCACTCTCCAGGCCTTTGGATGAAAGGTCCTTGAACAAAACTTTTCCAATTGATGATTCCTGTGGGAGGCAAAAAGATCTATGTCTGGCCTCCCCCAAGCTTGGATTATTTCTGTAAACACCTGAGGATGTAACTTCCATTCGTGTGGATCTGTCATATTTCTGCTTAGATTGTCTGCCAGTGTGTTTTCCAATCCTGGCAAGTACTGAGCTTGAAGTTCGATTTGTCTTTCCAGAGCCAAGTTCCAAAGAGTCATGGCTAGTCTGCACAAGGGGTATGAGTGTGTTCCTCCTTGTTTGTTTATGTACCACATTACTGTGGTGTTGTCTGTTCTTATCAGTAATTGTCCTGGATGCAGGAAGTCCTTGAAAGCTGTAATTGCATTTATTACTGCTAGCATTTCTTTTTGATTGATGTGAAGGTGCTTTTTCCTTTTGGGACCATCTGCCCTGAATGCACCTGTCCTTCATGTGCGCCCCCCCCAGGCGTAATCTGAGGCGTCTGTGGTTATGACTTGTTTTGTTTGAGGCTTGCAGAATGGAAGGCCTGTGTTTACTTGACATGCTTGGGCCCACCATAGAAATTCCTTTTGCAAACATGGAATTATTGGTATTATTGTTTCCAAACTGTGACTGTGTTGAGACCATAGATTTTTTAGGTACCATTGAAGTTTCCTCGTATGCAGCTTTGCACATGGGATCAGAAGAATGCAAGATGCCATGAATCCCAGAGCCTGCAGGATTTTCCTTGCAGTAAGCCTGGTACTTTTTGCTAGTATTTTGAAGTACTGAGATAGTTGCCCCTGTTTTTCTGTCATAAGATATGCCATCTGGGTGTTTGTGTCCAAGTTGGCACCCAGGAAGGTTATTTTCTGAGATGGTGTTAGCCTTGATTTCTCTTTGTTGATTGTATATCCCAGAGAAAGCAGTAACCGTGTCACATATGCCAGATGTTCCAGAAGTATGTGTTTGCTGTCCGCTTGGATCAGGCAGTCGTCCAGATAAGGGTAAATTTGTATCCCTTGAAGTCTGCAGTAGGCAATCACTGATGCCAGGCACTTTGTGAATACTCTGGGCGCAGTAGATAAGCCAAAGGGCAATGCAAAGAATTGATAGTGGATTGAACCTGCAAGAAATCTGAGGTATCTTCTGCAGCTTTGTCTGATTGGGACATGCAGGTATGCCTCCTTCAGGTCCAATGTTACCAGCCAAAACTCCTTGCCCAGCATGGACCAGTAATTACATGCTACCAGTAATAAATGCAATTGTAATGTGAGCATCTTGAATTTTGGTACGAGTAGAAATGTGTTTAGGATGGATAAGTCCAATATGGGTCTCCAGTCGGTTCCTTTCCTTGGTACCAGAAAAAGTCTTGAATAAAAACCTTGACCTTGTTGGTGCGTAGGTACCTTTTGAATAGCTCTCATATTTATGAGCTTTGAAATTTGCAGTTGTGCCTCTGCCCTTTGATTTTGTGGCAGGTTTGGCATGCCTCTCATTTTTGGAAGAGTGTGAAATTGAAATTTGTAGCCTCTGTTTATAATGTCCAGTATCCATTTGTCTGTTGTGACAATATGCCAATTGCTTGCAAATAATGCTAGTTTCCCTCCCAAAGGTGCTGCCAGCAGAGACATGCTTGGCATGGAAATGAGGGAGTCATTGGGTTTGCTTCCTGTATTGTTGTGCACTGTCTTCACCACCTCTTGGTGCTGGAGTTTGCCATTGTCTGCCTCTATATGATCCTTGTGATTGGCCTCTGCCCCTTGCGCGTCTGTATCTACCTCTTTGGGGCTTGTCAGTGGCTGGAAAGGACCAGTTTTTTGAAGGCCAATTTCTGCTAAAATGTGGTGGTTGGACCTGTAAGAAAGCTTTGACAGTTTGCATGGATTTGGCTTTTTCTTCCATTTTCCGTAGTATCTCCTCAGCATTAGTGCCAAATAGTACATCCTTTTGTAAAGGGGCATCTAGAAGTTTAGCTTTCACATGATCAGGCAAATTTTGTTCCCTAAGCCAGGCATGTCTGCGAATGACTGATCCTGTAGCAGCCGCTCTGCTGGAGGCCTCTAGGGCATCATAACCACATTGTAAGGTGTGTTTACCCACTTGCTCTGCACTATGCATCATATCCTGTAACTCTTTTAAATCTGGTTGTTCAGGTTGAGACATTTTGTTTCTTAATTGTGATAACAGGTACTGTTGATATTTAATCATATGAAACTGACAGTTTAAGGCCCTCATGGCTAGGGTGGCCGAGGTATATACCTTTTTATCCCACCTTTCTAAAGATCTGGATTCCCTTTTCTGCAGGAAGTGGATTCTTGGCAGTGGAGGCCTTCAATCCCTTGGGGCCTTGTGAAATGGTTTCAGGGTCAGCATTATGGCTTTTGAAGAGAAATTGGTGAGAGCTGGGTACTCTGTAATACCTGTCAGGTTTGACTGGTGCAGGAGGCAGAGAATCAGGGTTAAGACAAGCCTCCGAATAAACATCATCCAGTATGTCCAAAACAGGGGGTATAGCCAGAGGTCTGTGTTGAGGTAACCAAAGAAATTCCCTAAGTCTTTTCTTGGAATCTGAAAAGTCTTGGCCTTCCCAATGGAAGTGTTCCCTCAAGGTGTGCAAGGTTTCCCCAAAGGAAAAATCCTCAGGAGGGGATACCGAGGGGATGGACTGTTCTGCATCCGAATCCTCAAAAGGAGAGTAAGAGTGTTCCTCTGCATCAGAATGTTCTGATAAAATGGATCCCTGATCAGAAGAGGGAGAATCTTCCTCCACTCTGGGTCTCTTGTCAGGAGGGGGTTGAGAACCTCTGATAAGAGTAATTAAATCCTCAGCCATTTTTAGCATCTGTTTTTTAGGCATGGGTCCTGAAGATGGGCCCTGTGCAACAGGCCTCGTGGGATGCCTGGCTGCTTTGGATTTAGTAAAGGCCTTAATTGAAAAAGAAGATGAGGGCCTAAATACACCATGGGTGGAGGTGGACCTGTCCACATTTGTACTCTCGACATTAGCAGGGGCTTCGGTAGTAGTCTGGGAAAGGGCCGAGGACACAGCGGTGTCGGGTACAGTAGACACTGCCAAAGGAGTGTCGTCGGTAGTCAGGGACTGCAAAGGCGTCTCGCTGAGAACCGGACCACGTGTAGCCTGTTTTGGCGTGGTGTCGGCGGGGACCGCGGGTCTCGCGTGTCGGTCCTTTTCCTTACGTTTTTTGGACAAAACTGTAGTCGGAGTGTCCGACGACATTTTATAATCAAAAGCTTTACCAAAGTAGTGTTGGGCGAACTCCGCCCGACACTTAATAGTGCGTTTATTGAAGGTAGCGCAAAAGCGACAGCCCGAGACGTCGTGGTCTGGGCCCAAACAAGGTATGCAGAGGGAATGGAAATCCTTATGCGGTATTTGCTTCCCACAAGAAATACAATTATTAACTTTTTCTGACATCGGTCTGAGGCAAGAAAAGTTTCCCCAACGGGGTACTTAGTTTTAAAGAAGACTTCGGTTTCCAATTTTTTTGTAAATTCAGGAGCTGGCCGACCAGCACTTGCGAACTGCTTCTGCTTCGGGCACCGCGCGGCAAAAAAGACTGAAGAACATGGCGTCGGCTGCATCTTATATACTCTGGCCTCGCTGACGTCAGAAGAGTAAGCGACGACAACCGACGCCGGACCAAGACTTTGGAATTCGGCCGACCGAGGGACCGCCTGACGGCTGAAAACCCATCTGTGATTACTGCAGCTGTATGCACGATGAACATCACATACAGTTACAAACTACAAACTAATCTAGGTCTTCCAGATATAGCTGATGTGCATACAATTTGGAAATCTGAAGTAAAAAAAAGAAAAACACTCTAGGTGAAACCAGATAATAATTTGTTAAAATTGTTCTTGCAAGTACAGAGGGATAAAAAAGTAGAGATTAACAACTTAAAGAGTAGAAAGCGAGATATGAAAACAGAAATCTTTCCTTCCCATCCCAAACTCTAGAAATGGAAACCACATGCTTATTTCTTTGTAAGTGGAGACCAGAAAAAATTCTACTTATTAATACCTTAAAGTCAATTAAGACAGAAAGCTTCAATACAGATAACAGAAAGAAAAAAGAAAAAAAAAAGCTGAAGATTAATAGAAAATGGAGAAATAGAAAGGGCTAGAACTGTAGCTATATTCAACAACCAAATTTTAAGACAATGGTGTCTGTGAACTGTCCCTAAAAAACTCCATCAAGTCAGCAACATTAGGAATGAAATATTTAAAATATGAAATAAGAAATGCACATTAAATGTTTATGCAAGGAGCACAAATAGCATGTGGGACTTGACTTGGAATAAACCATCTGACCATCATGCTAAACACACCACAAAAGGAGTCAACTGACATCAGAGGCATTCTTTTAACTTTTCTTTTAATTGTCCAAATGTTTCTAAAAATCAAACCAAATGAGCTTGTTAATGCAAATTTCAGGCTCCAGCATTTACTCAAAGAAAGGAACTACTTAGACAAAATTGCATTTTTGAAGATTTTGTGCAAGCTCACATCTCTCATCATGTGCTAATACGAAAGGTGAGACAGCATCAAGACTGAAACAGACCAAGGAACATAGTTATATATATCAAATTTCAGAGGAAAAAAAACAGAAGGAAATCAGCCTGATGAGCTGTATATGTGCGAGTGCATCTAAGACCCCATGCAACCAAACCAACCTGCAGCTATTAAAAAAAAAAAAAGTGACGTAGCAGAGTAAATAAGAGTTGCTACCACAGATATAAGTTGCAGACAGTAAATGCAATAAGTCTACTGTCATAATGAAAGGAAAAAATGTCAACTAGAAATGAACCATTCCATACAAATAATAATATAAAAGTGATCCGCAATATGATACTCTTCTACAGAAAAAAACAAAGAAGAATGTAACAAAATATTACGTAGCTCAAATACTATACCTATATAAGAACCAAAAGTCTGCAACTGTTGACAAAGATGACACCACATGTCACTAGTAAACGTTTGTGTGCTTGAAATCAAAAATGTTTACTGAATATATTATTATATCCCATTACTGTTTGATACCTGGTATTTTTTACTACTCCCAGAGAAAACACACAAATTGGTGCAATATCTGCAATTTTATTTTTTGTAATGCCTGATGAAAAAGAAAGTACAGTTGTGTACCTACCATAAATGTAGATGTTCGAGTGTATTCACTGTTGCAGTCATTACTCTTGGGTTATCCTGCTGGCAGGCTACCCGCAGTCGGCCAGAATTCCAAAGTCTAGGTCTGACGTCAGTTGCTGTCGCCTCTTCCCTGACGTCAGTGCGCCAGGGGTATAAAAGATGCAGCCAACGCCATTTTCTTCAGTTTTTCTTGCCTCAGATGTCAGGTGCCCCCAAAATGGTAGGCTAAAAAAAATATGCCAATAATTATGCATGCAGTAAAATAAACATTTCCTTCATCTACAAGCAAATACACCACATAGGTTGTATAAGATAGAGAAGTATAGGGAAGTCCCAGCAAAGAAAAGGGGGATGGTGGGTGGGTAACCTGGACTGCAACAGTGAATACACTCGAACATCTACATTTATGGCAGGTACACAACTGTACTATGTTCTTCGTGTTTCACTGTTGCAGTCATTACTCTTGGGTTGAATCCCAAAGCTGAGGTTGGGTGGCTGGGCCTAAATAGGATTAGTAGAGGCTATAAGGCCCTGCAGAACTGCAGTGGCGAAGCCTGCTCTGGATTTAGAGTAGAGAGGTAAATGGTAGTGCTTGTAAAAGTGTGCACTGAACTCCATGTTGCAGCCTCTAAAATGTCTTTGGTTGGTACTCCTCTGAGAAAGGCTGCTGAAGTGGCTGCTGCCCTGGTAGAATGAGGCCTAATGCCCTTGGGCACTGATTTGCCATGTTGTGAGTAGCAGAAACGAATGCAGTGGCCCATCCATTTTGAAATAGTCTGTTTTGAGATAGGCTTTCCTTGAGATCCTGCAGCATATGCCACTAAAAGTTGCTCAGTTTTTCTGAAAGCTTTAGTTCTGTCCAAGTAGAAGCGTAGTTGTCTGTGTATGTCCAAAGAATGCAGAAGTCTCTCACCCTTATTCTGTGGGTTTGGATAAAAGGTAGGCAAATGAATGGTTTGGTTAAGGGCCACACTGAACACTACCTTAGGCATAATGTCGGGTTCATACTTAGAGAAACCCTGTCTGGATGGAAAATGATGAAAGGTTCCACAGCCATGAGTGCTTGCATCTCTGAAACTCGTCTTGCAGAGGTTATTGCTAGGAGCAGAGCTGTTTTCCAAGATAAAAACTTTATATCAGCTGTATTGGCTGGCTCAAAAAGCGGCAGTGTGAGTTTTTCCAAGACATAATTAAGGTCCCATGCAGGTATTGGGGCTCTCCTTGGAGGTCTTATGTTTTTCGCCCCTCTGATGTACTGCCTTAGCAAAGGATGGGAAAAATAGGAGGTTCCGTATTGTAATGAGCTGAAATGGCAGAGGCATGAATTTTAACTGATGAAAAGGATAGGCCTCCAGCATCTCAGTTAGGTACTGTAAAATCTGAGGGATATTTGGTGCAGATGTGACAATTCCTTGTGTCTGGTTCCAAGCACAGAATCTTTTCCATTTGTCTGCATAACATTTTCTGGTACTGGGCCTCCTAGCCTCCAAAATAACATCCATCACTGCTTTAGAGAGAGTTGTGTTTTGAATGGTTACATTATCCGCCATGCTACCAGATTTAGGGTCCTGAGTTGGCTGTGCAGAATCTGATTGTTTCGCTGGGTTAGTAAGTGAGGAATTAGAGGCAATGTCCAGGCTGGGCCTTGAGACAAACTTTATAGGATTGGGTACCAGTGCTGGCGTGGCCAGTCTGGGGCAATCAGAATCACTCTTGGCTTCTCTTATCTGACCTTTAGGAGCACCTTGGGGAGGAGAGGCAGAGGAGGAAAGGCATATACTGTTAGACTTTTTCCAGCTGAATGGCAGAGCATCCACTTTCCACGCTTGCTTGTGATAAGTCCTTGTACAGAATTTCTGTAGTTGGCAGTTGTGAGGGGAGGCAAACAGATCTATGTCTGGGCATCCCCATTCCTTTGTTATCATGCTGAAGACTGTGGATCTAGTTTCCACTCGTGGGGATCCGTGAGGTTTCTACTTAGTTTGTCTGCCAGAGTATTGTTCTTTCCTGGCAGGAATTGTGCTTGCAGGTGTAGTTGATAAGTCAATGCTGTGTCCCACAAAGTCATGGCTTGTCTGCAGAGGGGGTAAGAGTGTGTGCCTCCCTGCTTGTTTATGTACCACATGACTGTAGTATTGTCCGTCCTTATCAGTACTTGTCCTGGATGGAGTAGATCCTTGAAAGCAGTCAGGGCATTCTGAACAGCTAGCATCTCTTTTTGATTGACATATAGATGCATTTGGCTTGTGGACCATGTGCCCTAAATACATTTTCCTGCCATGTGTGCTACCCAGGCATAATCTGATGCATCTGTTGTTATTGACTGCCTGGCTGTGGGTAGAGTGAAGGGCTGTCCCTTGTTGAAGGACAGGCATGTGCCCACCATCGAAACTCCTGTTGCAGGCAAGGAATAAGGGTAATTAATGCTTCCAGGCTTTGACAATGTTAAGTCCAGACACTTTTTAGGTACCATTGAAGTTTCCTCATATGCAGTCTGGCATATGGAATTAGCAGAATGCAGGATGCCATGAAGCCCAAAGCCTGCAGAATTTTTCTTGAAGATAACTGGGTCTTTGTTGCCAACATTCTGAAGTAAGAAGTTAGTTGCCTTTGTTTGTCTGGCGTGAGATAAGCCATCTGGGCAGTTGTATTTCAGCTTGCACCCAGGAATATTATCTCTTGAGAGAGTACTAGTTTTGATTTCTTTTTGTTTACTGTGTACCCTAGGCAAATTAATAATCTTTTTACGAACGCCAGATGCTTTATAGAATGTCCTTGTTCTCTGCTTGTATAAGGCAGTCGTCCAAGTAAGGATATATTTGAATTCCTCTGTCTGCAAAATGCAATTACTGGTGCCAGGCATTTTGTGAAGACCCTGGGCGCAGTAGATAAGCCAAAGGGCAGTGCCGAGAATTGGTAGTGCATTGAGCCACCTATGAATCTGAGGTATCTTCTGCAAGACTGTCTGATTGGGATATGCAGGTATGCCTCTTTTAGGTCCAAAGTTACAAGCCAAGCCTTCTTGCCCAGCATGGGCAGAAGCTGCTGCAATGTTAACATTTTTAATTTTGGAACGTCCAGAAATGTGTTTAGAATAGACAGGTCCAGTATTGATCTCCAGGTTTTGTCCTTTCTGGGTACCAAGAAAAGTCTTGAGTAAAATCCTTGTCCCTGCTCTTGCTGTGGTACTTGCTGAATGGCCCTCATGTTCATAAGGGACGAAACTTGTTTTTGCGCCTCTCCCCATTGATTGTGTGGCAGGTTTGGCATACCTTTTGCCTTTGGCAGGGTGTGAAAGTGGAATCTGTAGCCCTGGGACACTATATTCAATACCCATTTGTTCTGGGTGATCATGTGCCAATTTTGAGAGAAAAGTGCCAGTTTTCCCCCTAAGGGGGCTGCAAGAAGATAAGCGCTTGGTGCTAGTAGAGGCAAGTCATTAGGACTGTGTCCTGTATGGCTGTGCTTTGTCTTCTCCACTTTTGGAGGTAGAAGCGCCCCACTGTTTAGGCCTGTATGAGCCCTGGGGCTGGGATCTGCCTCTGGGATGTCTGTATCTGCCTCTTTGTGGCCTGTCTGACACTGGAAAGGACCAATTCTTTGTAGGCCAGTTCCTGCTAAATCTTGGTGGCTGAACCTGTAAGAAATTCTTTACTGTTTGCATTTTGCGTCCTCCATTTTCTTCAAAACCTCCTCTGCTTTAACACCAAATAAAGTATCATGCTGTAATGGAGCATCTAATAAATTTGCTTTAACACGAACAGGCAGATTTTGTTCCTTTAACCAAGCATGCCTCCTAATGACAGAACCCATAACTGCAGCCCTGCAGGAGGCCTCCAGAGAATCAAAACCACATTGCAATGTATGCTTTCCCACTTGTTCAGTTGCATGCAATAAATCCTGCATTTCCTTATTCTTTGCACAATCAGAATTAGCCAACATTTTCTGTTTTAACAGTGACATTAAGTATTGCTGACATTTAATCATATGAAATTGACAATTTAAAGCCCTCACAGCCAAAGTAGCAGAAGTGTAAACCTTTCCCCCCCCATCTGTCTAATGCCCTTGAATCCTTGTCAGAAGGGTTAGGTTTTTTGCAGTAGCGACCTTAACCCCCTTGGGACCCTGAGAAATAGTTTCTGGGTCAACAGCAGAGTTTTTATAAAGAAATTTATGTGAATCTGGAACCCTGTAGTATCTGTCTGGTTTAACAGGAGCTGGAGGTAAGGAGTCGGGGGAAAGGCCGGACTCTTACATCATCTACAATGTCTATCACAGGGGGAATAGCAAGAGGCCTGTGCTGAGGAAGTAAAAGAAAATCTCTAAGCCTTTTCTTTGATTCTGAGTAATCTTGGCTCTCCAAGTGGAAGTGCTCCCTCATGGTATGCAGGGTTTCCCCAAAAGAATAATCCTCAGGAAGAGAGGCTGAAGGAATGGATTCTTCAGCATCAGAATCCTCATAGGGAGGAAGAGGAGTCAGAAGAAATGGAAACCTGATCTGAAGAGTCATAGTCTGTCTCTTGCCTAGGCCTCTTGTCAGGAGGGGGATGGGAACCCCTGCTCAAGGTAACAATGTCTTCGGCCATTTTGAGCCTCTGTTTCTTAGGCATGGAAGTCTGTCCTGGACAATTCTGTACTTGTTTCTTTGTCTTTAAAGCTGCTTTAGTCTTTGCTTTTGAAGCTGAAGTAGGCTTTACATAAAGCTGTGCAGGTCTGAAAACACCCTCAGAAGCCGATGCCTGCTCAGCGGCTCCGGACCCATATGAGGGAAAGGCTTCCGAGTGTCCAATACCTTGAGTATCCAGAGGCCTAGCTGGCTCCACGTGGGAGTCGTCAGTGGCCTGTGGCTCCGAGGTAGCTGGTGTCAGGGGCTGCGAAAGCGCCTCACTGAGAACCGGTGACTGGCTTAGCGGAAGCCACGTCGTCAGTTTTGGATCTCGGATGCCTGTCCTTCTCTTTTTCCTTGCGTTTTTTAGAAACTGTGGTCATCGGCTGTTCCGATGGCATTATGTAATTGAATTTTCGAACAAAGTAACGATGAGCAAAATCAAACCGACGCTTAATAGTGCGTTGGTTGAATCTAGCACAAAACCGACAGCTAGCAACGTTATGATCAGGGCCTAGGCAAGGAATACAATAAGAATGAAAATCCTTATGAGGTATTTGCTTCCCACAAGAAATACAATTGTTAACTTTTTCTGACATCGGTCTGGAACAAGAAAAAAGTTTCCCCAACGGGGTACTTACAATAATGAAGACTGCAATAGTGAAACACGAAGAACATAAACATTTCTTCCCAACATTTTTTTTTATATTCCAGGGGTTGACTGGTTGAAATCTGTACCTTTCAAAAACTCCAGAGGAAAGCATAGTTGATTTTTGGCCATTTTTCAGATTAACAACTGTGTATTGATAATTGAACAGCTTTATTTTTGGCTTAAATACCTCTTCTGATGTTGACAGTGAAGAGTAATTTACTTTCAATGACAGATTCACAGCAATCTTGATATGGTAGGTATAATGCACAGAGTGCAGTGTATGTCTCAAGTTGCTAATGCACAAAACAATCCAACAAACTTTAATCCAATAAGGTTAGTCCCAAAGTTATATCCAAATGAAGGCTGGTGACCACAGTCATATTTCTGCAGTATATAATCAGGACATTCAGCATGAAAGCACAGTAAAAGATCAAATTTAGCTGTAGGGAGATTCAGAGTAGGAAGGCACATGTCCTCAAAGTATGCTTGTCATCTTGGAATCTGATACTGTGCAGGCAGAATATATGCCTACGAGCAAACGTATTTTCTAAGGCACAAACTTCAGTGGCACAAACTGCACACTTAAAATGAGATGACTGCAAGCCCAGAATTTTTTTTTATTCTGCATTTGCTGACCAGGATAATTCAACCTGGCAGTTGTCACTTTTTGGCGGAGGCCTGGAGAGAAAAGCTCCACAAAAACAGCAATATCTAATTAAGAATTACAAATATAATTCCAAAGACATGCATCTGGAGCATTTCTCCCCGGGCCTCTGCTGAAAACAGGCTCTGTGGAACCTAGTCAGACTTTCCCGGTCAACAAATGTTAAAAAAAAATATATATCTAATTCAAAATTAGAACTCACAAATAACACTTTATTTATTAATTTACTCAAACTGTGTTTACTGGGGTACATCACTGCACCCTTGGAATGCAAAAAAAAGTCAGAATTACATTTAATGAGAAATAGGAAAACTATATTACGAACAATAAACATCTGTGGAACACAATTATTAGATAGCAAAATTTTTTTTAAATATATCAAGTGTATATATAATGTATCAAAATAAATCTTATTTAGAAAGTGAGGTGTTTTGTACAATTACAACTATATGTTCTCTAAGTGGGAATGACAGGACAGCTGAGTGAAGTGAAAGATGCTGAAGATGTTATAAGTAGTTGGAAGGAGAAAGTATAGCTGTATAAGTAAACTTATACTAACAGCAGATGTTTTAATGATCACTGCTGCAGTAGCTATATCTATAAGGGTTATATCCTACCCAAAATATAAAAGCAGGCCAGCTTCCACAGCTTAAGGACACATTACATGTGCCCATACAGATGACTTTGAGTGTTAAGCCCTTCAGAGCTTTCATGCCAGCTGAAAAAGGAAGGCTACAGCCCTGAAAGAGGTTAGTGCTAGGTAAGTAAAAATCAAAGTCCTCACCCTGGCATTAAAATCTAGACAAAAAATATTGCGGATGGAGGGAGAGGCTACTGCAGCAGTGATCATTTCAACATTTACTGCTACAGTTAAGTTTATTTACACAGCTGCACTACATTCATCATGTGATCACTGCTGCAGTAGCCTTAGCTGTGTGGGTAGGTTACTATAGCTACAAGGTTTGGGAGGAGGAGTAGCCTGCTCTACACCTGGAAAAGAGTCTCGCTTACAGTGCTTTATAAACTTGGGTACAGAGAACACAGTTACTGCCTCCAGAATACTTCTAGAGTCCACTCCTTTCTAAAGAGCCACTGAAGAGGTTAAGGCGCTAGATGAGCGCATCTTGACCCTGCCTGGTGTGATGATAGGAGGTACTGCCAGCACAGGTAGCTGGAATTTTGTAAATTACATGTCATGTGTGAATATCAAACTGACTGCACATGTTACAAATGTATTAGAACTGTATGTTGTGTATATCAAACTGATTTTACAGGTGATTGGGCTGAAAAGGTATCTGTAAAGTGCTTGTGTTTGAAATTTATCCACAGTTTGCCCTACTGGAGAAAAAAGAAATGTACATGCACTACTGTAACTGTTTAAATGTATATGTTTTAACAGAGAAAACTGGGAGACAGGAGGTTAACCTAAACTTATATATATGAAATTAAATCACTTTATGGGCTAGGCCATAAAGATGCTATCTCATAGGTTTCAATGCAGCCAGAGACACAAAGTCTGTACTAGGAAGCTTTCTGTACTGTCTTTAGGGTGAACTAATTACTACTCTGGAAGTGTTGAGGTATGCAATTGTTTTTTATGACTTCCAGCACCTGCCACAGGTCTGAGCAAAAGCCCTTGTGTGTATATTTTTACAGGTAGGTGCTAAATCCTGCCAGTTTGCATGAGAACAACGTCAGATGACCAGAAGTGGTCATTCTGCAAGCTACCCCAGAAATAATATTTTAGACATTATTTTGAGAAGTCTCTTAATGAAACTGAACATTCTGTATTCTGTCTTGGGACTGACAAGAAGTATCATTCACCATATCATCTGCCTTGCTCTATTAAGTTAGTAGGGAATAGTGATTCTCCTAGTAAAGCATAGTTTAGATATTGTTTTTCTTTATTTGTATGAGTCTGCCCTGCAATATTACTTTAAATATTTCCTGCGATTTTGAACTCTGATGTCACTGTGAACTGATATTTACTATTATCTTGTTTTATTATTTATTATTAAATATATGTAAACCTTTCATTGTGGCTGATCTTTGCAGAGATATTCAAGTTTTGAGAGTATTTGCATATTTACTTGGTGACACTGTGTGGGCCACTCCTAATAGCCTTGCTCTTGTTCAAACTACCATTTGTATTAATATTAATTTCACCCAGTAAAATTGGACACCCTTTGTTAAGGGCCCTAAAGTAGCTGATGAGGGGTTCTGGTGGCAGTGATAACTACCTTATAGTCTGGGCAACAGGAGGCATAGCTAGTAAACCTGTGCCAGCCTTCCCCAGGTGTGTGTGTGTGTGTGTGTGTGTGTGTGTGTGTGTGTGTGTGTGTGTGTGTGAGTGAGTGAGTGAGTGAGTGAGTGAGTGAGTGAGTGAGTGAGTGAGTGAGTGAGTCAGTCAGAGAGAGAGAGAGAGAGAGACAGGTGCGTGTGTGCACACGCGTGTGCATGCATGTGTGCAGGCACATGCAAATCAAATCTCAAACAGTGCATGTGTCAGCTACTTGGGCAGGAACATGAACCACTGTCTGGGCACAGATAATGTTGGAGGACTTGGTTTGGAACCCTGGCTAATGACTCAACTCTACAGCTGTGCCAGTGGGGAGTCTTACTGGGGATCTGGATAGAGAGAGAGGAATCAGCCCTGGACTGACTGTATTCAGTGTGTGCTCTTAAGGGAAACTGCACTTTATTGTACTTGATTCTGAGAGCTGCATCTGAAAATACTAGTTGAGTTCCTGTTATCCTCCCAGTGAACATTCTCCACAGGAACCAGTGGCAAGGATTGAGGTTCCTTGATCACTGGCCCAGAGGTGGAGGGTTGTCACACCTGGAATTGATTTATTATAACTGGAAAAAGAAAAAGGAAATAGCATGGGACAATAACAGGGAATTGTTTTGACACGAGTTGCTCTTATTCCTTCCTTCACAAGAAGTGGACAACTGGTTAGTATTTCTTTGAGAGACAGACTCAGTGGAACTCTAGTTTTTGGAAGGTGTAGGTAAAGAAGGTGCGTTAGGAGAAGAAAGTAAGTTGGGGTGGGTTTTGAGGAGAAAGACTGGAAGAGCTCTTTCAAAAATGCAGCACTCCCACTGTTGTGTATTGGCCTTGAGGGCACATAAGCTTTCTTATTTGGTCAGCTTGGCATTTTGTTTTTCTAATTTGGCCTCTCTTTCCCTTAGGTCATTCACCTTTGTCTCGCTCCAGGTAAAACGGCTAACTTTTAGTGGGGTAATTCCTACAATGTGCTGGGGAAGATGGAACATTTGTTTCAATGACTTCCCATTACACGGGTCACAACAGGACTGACAGGCCAAAAAAGAGCCATAAAGGTGACAGAGTGGACTAGTGAGGATAAGAAAACTTACGTATTGTTACTATTATGCAAGAAGCCCATAACTTCCAGAAAAAAGATTAAGAGAAACATCAGAGAAAGAAAAATACTTGCACAAGGAAACCTGTTGAAAGTTTCAAATGCAAATGTGTGTTTATTAATACAAAATCATGAAAAACATTATAAAGAAACCTTAAAAAAATTTTGGAAAAAGAAACGATGTGTGAAAATATACAGAACAAAATCTAGAGTTTTTTGAAAAGTATAAAATGGAAATATGAACATGGGAAAGAAATAGAGATCTGATATGGTGCAATATTTATGCAAAGGAGAAAGTCAAATTAACAATAATAAAAAGCAGCTTCAAAGATATTTTAAGAAAAATACAGGCAGAGGTACCCATATATAGAACATTTCACAATACAAAAAATAAGATCACAAAGAGGGAACACAGAACCGAAGATTAGTAAAGCAGACGTTAAACAAATAGAAGCTGAAGTTATGAAATACCAGTAAAGTGAAGGATTTAGTGTAGAAAATCTTAACACAGGTTATGTCACAGCATGATGGAACAATGAGTCCTCAAAGTAAAAAGAAACAGGAGGAGCGGCAGACATCTGAAGAAGAAATACGGACATGGAAAAGAAAATGTAATATGGTACAATATTTATGCAAAGAAGAAAGCAAAACTAATTAATACAAAAAAGTAGCACCAAAGATATTTGAAAAGAAATATAGGCAAAGGTATCCGGATACGGATAACTTTACAACACAAAAATAAAACAAAGAGGGGAAGCAGAAAAGAGGATTAGCAATGGAGAAGTTAAAAAAACATGCTCTGAAGTTATGGATTACCTGGAAAATGAAGGACTTTGTGTAGAAAATCCAACTCTGGTAACATCACAGCATGATAGAACAATGAGTCACCAAATTACGGGGAAACCAGTGGAACAGGAAACATCTGATCAGTCATCACATGAAGCTACTTCAGAGACTTCAGTATGAAACCAGACCAAAAGTTCAGTCTGAGTTGCATAGCAAGGAAGGAGCAGGAAACCATGGCAATTCTGACGTAGTCAATACAGTGCAGTGATATGCCAATGAGCTCCCATATCAAAGAGCAACAGATGACAAAGGATGAAGTGAAAGAGAATATGTCACAGGAAGTCAATCTCAAGATGCACTTGCTGGAAGCACTCCTCAAAATGGAGAACATTGACATTTGTGCTGTAACTGAGACCTGGTTTAAAGCAGCAGAAAGCACCCCTGCACTACCAGGCTACAACTCATTCCATACCTTTCATCCCCAGAATATGGACCGAAGCTCCAAAGGCGGTGATGTCTCCATATTCGTAAAGGATATGCACACCTCCAGACTAGTAGCCCAGTATAACACATCTGAGATACTTCAGGTACAACAACATTGGGTAAGATGGCGATTCAGGTCGTAGCCTGCTATAGGTTCCCAACCATGTCCCAAGACTCTCACTCCATGTTCCTAAGCACCCTGGAAGCTATTAGGGTCCAATCCCACACTTCCATACTAGGTGACTTCACCTACCCCTCCATCAACTAGGAAAACTACTCGCATACCAATACACTGGCCCAACGCCTCCTGGAATTCATCAATTCCAGTGCCCTGGACCATCTCATTCTTACCCCCACTAGAGGAAGCAACATCCTTGACCTGGTTATTAAAAACATGGGCAACCGTTGCTCTACACCAATAGTCAATTCCTCCCTGGTTAAATATGACCACAAACTAATCACCATGGAAATCTACATCTCACCCCTCCCCCCTGCAAAGGTAACCACCATGAAAAACTTCTCCAAAGCTGACTTCAGGCTCCTAAAAAATGAGGTGGCTAACTTCACGGCACCCATGTCAATGGAAAATAGATGCATGACTGCAGAATCATAGACCAATGCACTGTATGAACACGTACATAAATGCATGGAACTATCCATACCCAACAGAACCAAGACGCTCTCTTCCAAAAAAAAAAGGAAGCCAATCTGGTAGTCCCCTGCCATTAATAAACTCTACAACAGAAGGAAGAAACTGTTGCAGAAAAAGGTGAAGTCCCAAGACGGGAAAAAGTCCCTTATTAGCCTCAACAAAAAGTTGAGATCTCTCATCAAACTTCTAAAGCCAGCTATGAAGGCATAATTGCAGCAGACACTAAAAACAACTACAAAGCCTTCTATAGTTATATCAAGAATCTCCACGGCAATACCCAGGTTTGCTCTGAGTTACTGCACAATGGTAACTCCTATAATTAGCCAACAGATATTGACAACATACTGGCCGACAGATTCAGTGCTAACTTGACACCTCTCTCTCCCAATAAAGGACCAATCACAACACCGGAGGAATGCCAGGCACACAGAAAAGGTTAAAGCTGCATTGTCCAAGGCCAAGAATACAGCTTTCATGGGACCCGAAAATATCCCTAGATGTGTTCTACATGAACTACAAAGTGAACGGGTACCACATCTGTGTGCCCTGTTCAATCACAGACTCACCTCAGGCTTTGCCCCTACCGAATGGCGCAGTGCTACAGTCATTCCTCTCCATAAAGGGGGAGCGACTACAGACCCTGGGAATTATCGCCCCATTAGCCGGACGAGTCTGATATGTAAGGCTATGGAACTAATTAACAAGAACATAAAAGCTGCGGTAGCGTTGTCGCCTCACAGTTAGACGTTGCTCGTTCGATTCTCAGAGTGTCTTCTGTGTGGCGACATGCGTGAATGGGCGTCCCTTCTTTGAAGGTTGTGCGTTAGGCCCGGCAAGCCAGCACGTCAAAATCTACTGCCAATCATTAGCGGACCGGAGTTCCGCTGTGGCGACCCCTAACCGGGAAAAGCCGAAAGAAACAAAAATAGGGAATCTCCAAACTCTAGATCCCACACAATTTGGTTTTGTGAAAGGTAGACTATGCCTGCTCAACCTGGTTGACTTCAAGTCAGTCACCAGAGCTGTGGATGAGGGCACGGCAGTTCATACAGCCTACCTCGATCTGGCCAAGGCCTTTGATACAATTTCCCACTCAGGAATTATTGATAAACTCACCAAACTAGGCATCAACCCCTGCTGGTGGGTTGCAAATTGGCTCACAGATGGAACCCACAATGTGAAAGGAGCAGACTCCAAGTCAGACTTGCCAACCAGTCACAAGTGGAGTCCTACAGGGATCAGTGCTGGGTCCTCTCCTGTTTGGCATCTATTTCTCAGAAGTCCAGGCCAACACGGAGGGACTCTGGCTGACCAGGTTCGCAGACGACTGGAAGCTGGGAGCCATTATTAACTCCCCAAGTGATGTAGACATCCTACAGAAAGGCCTCACTGAGACCAAAGACTGGTGTAGAAACCATGGCCTTAAGCTTAATGCCAAAAAATGCGTCGTCATCCCCCTTAAGAAAAACTCACTTCCCACTAATTACCACATCAATGGGAGCCCAGTGAACACTGAAGGCGTTATAAGAGATCTGGGGACACAGCTTGACAGTGACCTCTCATTCAACCACCACATTGCCACTGTGGTCAGAAAGTCCTTCTATGTGGCACATCTCATTACCAAGGATTTTGCATCCAGGAGGAAAAAGATCATCTCTCTCTACTATTCCCTCATTAAGTATAATGCCCCATTTGGCATGTACCTCACTAGATACATGAAACAGCTGGAAAGGCCACAAAAGTACCTCACAAAGAGGCTTCTAGGCTTTAAACACATGCCCTACATGGACAGACTCAAAAAACTCCAGCTATTCTCTGTCTCATATCGTCTACCAAGAGGTGATCTCTGTTTGACTTACAAATCCCATGTCTGACCAAGCTCTGTTAGAAATGCTACATCTAAAGAAATCCCAATCCCTCCTCACCACACACACCAGAGACCTCAACCTCATTATGACAATCAACAGAACATGTTGGAGGGACAGGTTCATAACCCAGAAACTGCCCATGCTCTGGAATAGACTTCCCATACATGTTAAGCAGAGCACCTCACTGGCCCTCCAAGAGAATAAAAAGTTCACACCGGGGATCACTTCAGTGGCTCTACTTGATAGAGGCACTGGGAACTAACGTCGGGCGGCACAATGCCGAGGCACTTCTATGGGCTAGGCTTGTAAAGGCTCCAGGGCCATTAGCCTAGTACACACCTATGAACTTTCTGTACAATGTCCACAGGAAACAGAGAACAAAGAATGTGCCATTAGTTTAGAAGAAAACGATCTGAGGGAAGTGCCACTTGATTTAATAGAAGTAGACATAGTAAGATCAATTAAAGAAAAGATTACAGAAAGTCAATAAGACCCAAAATATTAGACGTTTGATAAAACACATGAACACAGTAATCAAAACTACTGACGGAAATTCATGCAATATAAGTAAACAGAATATATTACTGTGCAGCTAAATTAATAGTAGATAGTCTTATCATAAAAACACAGGGCAATAAGGGAAAGGAAGGAAAAAAAAATCAAATGCCATCATGGAAGTATTGAATAGAGAAAACTATAAAGTAATTAAAACAACTAATACTTTTTTAGGCAAGGCGCAAAGGACAAAACCACCACCATAACAGATATAAGCATGCACAATTCTGAAGGTAGTGCTACTCAAGGCTAGAAGTCTAAACCTCAAAATGCACTCTCTCAAGGCACTTCTAAAAATGGAGAACACTGATATCTGTGCAGTAACTGAGACTTGGTTCAAGGCTCCAGAGAGCACCCCTGCAATACCAGGCTACAACTCTTACCAAACTTTTCGGCCACCAAACCAGGACCGAAACACTAAAGGCGGAGGAATGTCCATATTCACCAAGGATATCCACACCTCCAGGTTAGTTGCTCAACACAATGCATCTGAAATTCTACATGCACAACTAACACTAGGTAAGACTGCAATCCAAATTGTAGCTTGCTATAGATCCCCCACCATGCCCCAAGATTCTCACTACACCTTTCTAAACATACTGGAAAATATTAAGATACAACCAAACACCTTAATACTGGGTGATTTCAACTACCCTGCCATTAATTGGGAAAACTACTTGGGCACCAACACCTTAGCCCAACGGTTCTTGGAATTCATAAATTTCAATGCCCTGGATCAACTAATCCATAGTCCCACCAGGGGTTCAAATATCCTAGACCTGGTCATTACCAACATGGGAGATCGATGCTCCATGCCAGTGGTCACCCCCTTGTTGGTCAGGTCTGACCATAAGCTAATTACCCTTGACGTCCGCATCCCACACCCACCCCCCAGTAGGGAAACCTCCATAAAAAACTCCTCCAAAGCTAACTTCATGCTACTCAAGTCAGAAGTGGCAAACTTCATGACACCCATGCAGACGGGAACTGAAAGTTCGACTGCTGAATTCTACACTAAGGCACTGTACGAGCAAATCCACTCATGCATGAATCGTGCCATTCCAAATACAACCAAGATGCTCTCTTCCAAAAAAAAAGAAGCCAATCTGGTGGTCCCCTGCCATAAACAAACTATACAACAGAAGAGAGGAAAATCCCAGGATGCAAAATACTCCCTTACCAGCCTCAGTAAGAAGCTGAGATCCCTCATAAAATCCTCCAAAGCTAGTTATGAAAATAAAATTGCCAAAGATTCCAATGACAACCACAAGGCATTCTATAGTTATGTCAAGAATCTAAATGGGAATGCTCAGATCTGTTCTGAGCTACAACAGAATGGCATTAAATATACTGATCCCAAGGATATTGCCAATATCCTGGCAGCTCGATTTGCTGCCAACTTCACCCTCCTCTTACCCCCTAAAGGGTCCAGCTCAACACCAGACCAAATTCTGGTAATCATGGCCACACAGGAAAAAAATGCACTCTCCAAAGCTAAGAATACAGCATCCATGGGACCAGATGACATCCCAGGCTGTGTACTACATGAACTACAAATTGAACTGGCACCTCACCTATGTGTCATGTTTAATCATAGCCTCACCTCGGGTTTCGTGCCCAATGAATGGCACACAGCTACAGTTATCCCACTCCACAAGGGGGGATCCACCTTGGATCCCAGGAACTATCGTCCCATCAGTCTGACAAGCCTGATCTGCAAAGCCATGGAACTTATAAACTAAGACACTGGCAACCTTCAAACACTGGACCCCACCCAGTTTGGTTTTGTAAAGGGCCAATCTTGTCTCCTCAACCTGATTGACTTATTCGAATCAGTATCCAGAGCCGTGTATGAGGGCAAGGCGGTCCACCCAGCCTATATGGACCTCGGCAAGGCCTTCGACACCATCTTCCACTCTGGGATCATAGATAAACATACTAAGCTGGGCATTAATCCCTACGTCACTCGATGGGCTGCCAACTGGCTTACTGACAGAACCCACACTGTAAAAGTAGCCAACTCAAAATCCAGCTCCAGACAAGTGACAAGCGGAGTACCTCAGGGTTCAGTCTTGGGACCGCTCTTGTTTGGCATCCACTTCTCTGAAGTACAGGCCAGCACTAAGGGACTCTGGCTAACAAAGTTTGCAGATGACTGCAAACTGGGAGCCATTACTGAATCCACAAATGATGTGGATATTCTACAAAAGGGCCTTACAGAAACAGATGCTTGGTGCCAGAGCCATGGGCTCAAGCTCAATGCCAAGAAATGTATAGTTATCCCCTTTGGGAAAAAACATGCACCCATGAATTACCACATAAGTGGCAGTACACTAAACACCAAAAGTGTAATAAGGGACTTAGGGACACAAGTGGACAGTGGTCTCACCGTCGATAATCACATTGCCACAACAGTCAGGATATCCTTCTATGTGGCACACCTCATCATTAAGGGCTTTTCATCCAGAAACAAGGAGACCATTGTCCCATCCCTCATTAGACCCATTACAGAGTACAACGCCCAGTTTGGTATGTACCTCACAAGACATCTGCAATAACTGGAAAAGCCACAGAAATACCTCACTAAAAGAATATTAAGCCTAAAGCAGATGCCCTATGCTGACCATCTAAAAAAACTCCAGCTATACTCTGTCGCATATCACCTGCTCAGAAGCGATCTCTGCTTAACATACAAGACCATGTCAAACCCAGAGCTGCTGGACATGCTACACAAAGAAATCCCAATCCCTCAGAGCCGCACACTCTAGAGATCTAAACCTGGTCATCACAATGAACAAAACATGCTGGAGGGATAGGTTCCTGACCCAGAGACTCCCCATATTCTGGAATAAACTGCCCATACATGTCAAGCTGAGCACCTCTTTGGCCCTCTTCAAAAATAACCTTGATGATTGGATGGGAGATAGGAAATTCACCCCAGGGATCACGTCAATCGCCCTGTTAGACAGGGGACCAGGGAAGTAATAGCCAGGGAATTGTTATGGCTAGGCTTATATAGGCCTTAGGGCCGATAAGCCTAGTGCCAACCTATGAACACAAGAAGTGTCACTGCTAGAACATTATAGAAGAGGGAACAGATCAACAAAAATACTTAGAAAGACGGACGTGATAAAAGCAATGCACAGTATCAGAACAGATCAGGATCCATCATACACTACTCCAAATAATAAACTATAGATATCAGCATAGGCAGAAACTTTAGAAGACATGCAGATAAATATAAAGGTAAAGTACAAAATATGCAATTCATTGAAGACTCAGACAAGTTCTAGAAAATTGGAAAACAAGGCAAAAAGAAATAGAAATACCACCAAAAAAGAAGAAATAGACAGACACATTTGGGAGGATATAACAAAGATGCTGAATGGATAGAAAAAGTACAAGAAATAGTAAAAAGTTCAAATGTACAGGATATGAAATGGGATGAAGTAACTGCCAGAGAAATTTAAACAAAATTAAGAAAAAGCTCCTAACTGGAAAACGCCAGGCTTAGATGCAGTACCTAACTTCTGGCTAAAAGTATTAACATCATTACATGAAGATTTAGCCCTTAGTAAGAACTACTTGTATGTACATCTCAAATAGACACCAACGTGGTTAACAGGAAAAACAATACTCCTCCTTAAGAGTGAACCTTCAAGCTATCCTAAAAACTGCAGACCAATAAACTTGCCTTCTGACATGTATATACTGGAATCGATGCAGACAAAGTTTATAGTAATTTAGAAGAAAATTCAATCATGGCAACATAACAAAAGGGTAATAAAAAAGTCATATGGAACAAAGGATCATCTGCTGTTAAATAAAGGCATAATGGAGAATTGTACAAAGGAGAAGAATCTAAGTATGGCATGGCTAGACTACAAAAAAGCATTTAACAACATCCCATTTCATGGATAAAGGAGTGCTTACACATGCACAAGATACACCCTACATTGTTCGATTATATTAAAGTGACCATGAAACAGAGTCAAACCACTCTGCAACTAAGCTATGATAAAGGACAAATTATTATCCCAGGGATAAAAATTAAAAGGGAGATATTCTAAGGTGACTCTGTCACTGTTGCTCTTTTGGCTTGCCCTTAACCCATTAACCTGTCTACTTAACAGATGAGGTCATAGCTACAATTTGGCTCCCAGAAAACAACAAAATGTAAAGATTTCGTCTTCGTTTTGTAGACTATTTAAAACTATGTGGTATTCATCAGATTAGGAACTGAAAGTACAACTGGAAGTGGTCAAAATTTTCTCAGATGATATAAGAATGTCATTTGGCCTTAATAAATGTGCAAAAGCAACCTTTAAAGCAGGAAAGCTGCAGCACCAAGAAAATATCAGCCTGGGACAAAAATGTGATGTAATGGAACCTGATCAGGAAGGAAATGTATAAATATTTGGGAACTGATGAAGGATCAACACTAAAACATGAACAAACGTGAAAAAGAAGTTATGTACTCACCATAATGTTCCATGTTTGTAGTCCATCTCGTCCTTCATTCTTACATATGGGATCGGAGCCAATCCTTGGCTCTGACTCAGCCTATTTACAAGCTGGAAGTCTTCTAGCTGGCTTGTGGCTAGATAGGTATCCCATGGTGCACCAGTAGAATCCCCAGATCTTGTTTGCTGCTTGAAAGGGTGCAGAGGTAGACTGAGATCTGGTAGAATGAGCCTTGATTTTAAAATGGTAAAGGTCTACCCTTCAGAGTTGTAAACATAAGCTATACAGCTAGAAATCCAATTTGAGAGTGTTACTTTGGAAACTGGTAAGCCTGACCTGGATTCGGAAAAGGAAATAAATAATTGATCTGATTTCCTTAGTCCGGTGCAAATAAAAATCAATTGTCTATGGACATCCAGCTGATGAAAACTGTACTCAGCTGCATTGGAATGATTTGGAAAGAACACCAGAAGTTCTACAGATAACTGCGGTGGTGGTGCTGCGGTAGCGTTGTCGCCTCACAGTAAGACGTTGTCCTGTTCGATTCTCAGCTAGAGCGTCTTCTGTGTGGAGACGTGTGAATGGGCGTATCTTCGTTGAAGGTTGTGCGTCAGGGCCGACAACTCGGCAAGTAAAAATCTACTGCCAATCATTAGTGGACTGGAGTTCCGCTGTGGCGACCCCTAACTGGGAAAAGCTGAAAGACACAACAACAACCGGAAGTTCTATGGATTGATTCAAGGTGGCATGGGAGCAGACCTTGGGGACAAAAGAAGGATTAGTACGAAGGGACACGCTGTCTTTGGGAAAAATCAAGTAAGGAGGATTCACAGACAATGCTTGCAACTCTGACACCCGTCTGGCAGACGTGATAGCCACCAGAAACAAAGTCTTCCAAGACAGGAATTTCAAAGGGGATGAATGAAAAGGCTCAAAGGGCTGAGAAGTTAATTTGGATAACACAAACGTTAAATCCCATGAGGCCACATGTTCTTGCAAGGGGGGTCTTAAAGTGGCACCGTTAAGGAAAGTTTTGCACAGCCTATGTGACATCAGATTAGAATCTTGAAAGCCTAGATGAAAATTTGAAATTGCTGCCAACTGAACTCTGATAGTGGCAGCCGCAGATCCCTAGCGAAAAAGCTCTGACAGGAATTCCAAAACCACTGGAATTGAGGCAGTGTAAGGATTAAAATTCATTTTCTCTGCCCAGACAGAGAATCTTCTCCATTTACTGGAATATAGTCGCCTAGTGGAAGGTTTATGAGAAAACGTAAGGATATGAGTCACGGAGGGTGAGAAGTTGTGAAGCCTGACTACGGATGGAACTGGAGCAGCCACGCTGTCACATTGAGGGTGTGTAAGGAGGGATGAAGCAAACCTGACATGAGTCAACAGGTCTGGAACTGGGTCCTGAATCCAAGGATAGTCTAGGAGAAGAGACTCGAGGAAGGGGAACCAAACCTGAAGAGGCTAGTAAGAAGCAATGAGGATCAGTTTGCTTCCCAGCCGTTTCGCTTTCTGAATAACCTTGGGAATGAGAGGGAAGGGAGGAAAATCATAAAGGAGGCCCAGGGGGCAATCATGAACAAGTGCATCTCTCGGTGCCTCCCCTGGAGGGGGGATGACAGAGAAGTAGCTGCTGCATTTGGCACTGATTGGACTGGCAAAGAGATCGCAGCAAGGCTTTCCCCATCTGTGGAAAATCTGTTCTGCTGTTCCTTGCTCCAGAGACCACTCGTGAGGCATCAGGATTGCCCAGCTGAGCTTGTCTGCTATTAAGTTGGTTGTCCCTGGAATGTGTGTTGCCATGAGAAAACACTGGGAAGATTATCGCCCATTTCCAAACTCGAATGCCCTCTCGACAGAGTGGGTAAGATCTGGTTCCGCCTTGTTTGTTGATATACCATACTATCGACATGTTGTCTGATTGTATTGCAATAGTCCCTAGAGGCAGAAGGTCGTGTAGTGCTTGCAACGCCAGGAGCACTGCCCTCATCTCTAGAATGTTGATATGCAGGTGAGCCTCATGATCTTGCCATGTCATGTGCCTTGGACAGTCCTTCCTAGATAATGCCCCCCCCCCCAACCCTATCTGTGAGGCATCCATGGTCACAGTGGCAACGGGTTTGTGAGGAACAAATGGAGTGCTCGTGGTTAACTGATTGGATAGAGTCCACCAAATTAGGTCCTTCTTGCAAGAGTCTGTCAGCAGAATGTGATGACATAATGGTAGGTGCTGAAAGGACCATGGGGACAACAGGAGCCACTGAAGAATCCTTATGTGTAGTCTGGCTAGCGGCACTAGCAATATGGTGGAGGCCATGGTCCCTAAAAGCTGTAGAATAGTCTTGGCTTTGGTCTTTCATAACGGGAGAAGATGTTGAATTTGAAGAACCAGACTCTGTGCCCTTTCTACAGAAAGACGAGCCAACATGTACACTGTGTCTATCTCTGCACCTATAAAAATCACAGACTGAGAGGGCAATAAGGCAGATTTTTCCCAATTTATAAAAATTCCCAGCTGGGCACACAGCTGAATGGTAGCGTCCCTGGTCTGAAGAAGTAGATGCCTGGTGGGGACGGTCAAGAGCCAGTAGTCCAGATACAGGAACACTGGGAATCCTCAACATTTCAAGTGAGCTGTCACTACCACCATACACTTGGTGAACACCCTGGGGGCTGTGGTGAGACTAAAGGGCAGAGCACGAAACTGGTAATGACTGGCTCCCAGCCAGAAGCGTAGATGACTCCTTGACGCCCTGTCCATTTTTATGTGGTAGTAAGTGTCTTGGAGATCTACTGAGCACATCCAATTGTCTTTCCCTAATAACGGGAGTATAGACTGCAGTGTCACCATCCAGAACTTGTCCTTCTTCACTGATTCGTTCAATCTTCTGGGATCCAAAATGGGCCTCCAGTCCCCTGTACATTTTGGTACTGAAAAGAATCTGGAGTAAGTTCCGGATCCTATTTGGTCTGCTGGGACGGTTTGGATGACTCTTTTTGACAGCAACTTGTTGACCTCCACCGTTGCCTGATCCCTGTGATTGGATGGAACATCCGGGATCCTCTTGGGAACAAAAGGTGGAAGAGAAAAGGGTATGACATAACTTCTGGTAATAATTCTTTGCACCCAATTGTCTTGAGTGATACCCAGCAAGGCTTCTGGATACAAAGAAATGCGACCCCCGACCGGCCCCAGAAAAGCACAGTCGGGCCCCACATCAGGAGCGCTGGTAAGGCCGGCCCCGAAAGGAATTGCAACCTCCCTGGTTTTGGAGACCGCCTCTGCCTCTAGGGTGACGTCTACCATTTCCTCCTCCTCCTCTGCCTCTGAAAGAGGAGTCACCCTGTGCATCCTGGAAAAACCTCTGGGACTTTTTAAACCACATCTTACCACCCCCTCTGACCCTTAGGATGTGGTCTAGAGGGTACAGTAAAATGTACTCCCACGGCAGAGAGCGTTTTTCCTTCTTGCTCGCACCGGGTGAAGTGTCCTTTACCTTGGGTCCAAACAATGAGGAACCGTCAAAGGGGGCGTTGGTAAAGGTAGACCTGAACGGTTCTGCAAAGTTACACAAACGTATGCAGGAATGACGCCTTAGGGAAATTCCTGAACCCGCTTGCTCTACTCGCTCCATCGGCTGCATACGAAATAAGCCGCATGGACGAGTTGACAATAGAGTTCAAGGTGGACAACTGGGCAGACACCTTGTCAGGGACTCCCTCAGTACATGTAGCCTGTACAGAATCTCCTAACTCCTTAAGGAGATCTCTCTGAAGTCTCGTGAAGTGTATAAGGTAGTTCAGCGATCTAAGGGTAAATGCCGCTGAAGAGAAGATACGCTTCCCGTATCTGTCCATCGTTCGAGACTTCTTATTCGGCGGATGAACAGAAGTCTCTGCTAGCTCCTTCTTCGTGGCCGCCGCTGCCACCACCATGGCATCTACAGGAACATCTTTAGACAAAAAATCCTTTTCTGGGGTTGCAGAAAGAAACTTATTTGGTCTCCTGGGGACTGGCTACACGGCATCAGGAGTATCCCACACCTTTTGACTAACTAGCTCCATCAGTTCGTCGAAGGGTGGAGACACCCAAGAGGCTGAAGGTTGAGACCCAAAAGCCTTCAGGTACACTGACCCCTCATCAGAATTGGTGACAGTGGGCCAGCCGCACCTCAGTTTAAGGATTTCCAGGATGTCTATGAAGGAGACATCAGAGGACAACTTGTGGGAACCTTCTGACTCCTCGAGGTCAGTGTCAGAGGCCAGAGACTCATCCTGGGAGTCTACATGCTTCCTCTTACATGTTCTCTTCTGTGGGGGCTCCTCAGAAGGATATTCCGGGGAGGTCTCGGAAGAATAGAGGCCACTGGCCGGTGGCTCCTAATGCTGAGGATCTCTGCTGTCCACGGAGAGAGTATGAGCCGAGACAGAAGGAGGTGCCTTAGGGGGAAGAGTGTCAGTATCCTTGGTAGGAGCTGACGATCGGGACAGCACACTCCTCATCATCTCGAATGCCGACCTCTCTGGCTACGAAGACCTCCCCCGGCTCCGAGGAGAACGAGGATGCCATTGGTTCCAGAGCCATCAGGTCCGAGATAGACGTAGGATCCAAACAGCCATGCCAACGCACCGAGAGGAAGACTCGGAACTGAAGAGGTTCGGTTCCAGGCATTCCTGTTGGGGCCGACCCGGGAGCTTCAGCTCCTAGACACCACGGATGGCACCGAGAGTGTTAGAACGGAACTCGGCTGCGAAACAGCCACAGGGGGAGCTGGAGCCGAGGGTTCTACCAGTGGTACCAAACACTCCTGCTCCGAAAGGCCAGCAGGGGGCTTAACGGACTCAATTGGCTCCGGAACCGACTGGGTCGGAGCCAACAATTTCGGTAAGGCAGATGACTTCAAGAGTCTCAGCACTACCCTCTCCACATCTTCTTCCGATAAACTCCTAAACTCCTGGAAGACCTAAAGGACAGAGTAGTAGGAGAACGGGATCTCTGCAGTATCGGTGACTTCAATTTAGGGAAGACCAGCAGAGGATCCATAGACCGGCTCCGTAAAATACTTTCAGAGGTTGTCTCCAAGCTACTTGGGGATCACAGTACTACTCTCAATCGGCACCGAACTCTGTGGAGCCGATGAGACAGTGGACTTATCAGATTTAGTAATTTTAAGAGATGGCTCAGAGACACCAGCTGGTGCCGGGGAGGGACTCTTACAGGACTTAAGACTTTTCCTTTTTAGATCCCCGAGATCTAGAAGAGGAGGAAGAGCTAGCCAGATCTTCCTCAAAGGAAGGTTTTAGAAGACCTTTTAGGGTGAGCTTATTATTTCTTTTTTGCAACACCCTAGTACTGAAAGAGTGGCAAAATAAGCAAGCTTCCTGTAAGTGGATGGCCCCCAAACAGTAAACGCAGGTACTGTGGCCATCCGTTATGGAAATCTTGTGAGCATTTTATACATTTCTTAAAGCCAGATGGCTTATGGTCCTTGCTTTCTTTAGACATTCTCACAGAGAACAGCTCACACACACACACAGAAAGATAAAGGAGAGTACTAGGTCCTCCAATTTAAATGGGCCTAGTCCTGCAGGAATGAGAAACACACCCACGAGGACTAGGTCCTCTAACCTAGACAGGCCTAGCTCGGGCAGGAAAAGGAAACTGAAAACTAGGTCTTCTAACTAAAACAGACCTAGGAGAAAGGTACAATAAGAAGAGTTGTCACACACTCAAACAGGAATAAAGTGTAAATTTCAAATTTACTCATCAAGGAAAACAGAATCTCATTCTGTTAACACTAACCAATTTAGCAAGCGGAAACCGCTTACTTATGACTATGGAAAACAGAACCTCATTCTGTTAACAACACTAATAAATTTAGCAAGCCGAAATCCGCAAAAAACTTTGACTTATGACTATTAAACAACACACAGCCTACCTGAGCACAAAAGGCGCCTACAATTACTAAACTCTAATTATTAACACGAAAAACCAGCACACAGGATACCAAATACTATGAAGCCAAAAGGCCAATTGTACTAAAGAAATTGCACACAAAAGGTGCACTTATAAACGTTAACTATTCTAACTTGCAAACTACACTAACTATGACTAAACAATGATATTTTAAGTAGAAAAGTCCAAAAATTTTGTATAAACTTTGAATAAATTGAAAAACTTAGCCAGAGCCAAAGAGAAGCACAACCGAACTCGTCGACACGGCAAACGAGATCTGGAGATTGTACTGGTGCACCATGGGATACCTACCTAGCCACGAGCCAACTAGAAGACTTCCAGCTTGTAAATAGGCCGAGTCAGAGCCAAGGATCGGCTCTGATCCCATATGTAAGAATGAAGGCGAGATAGGACTACAGAACATCAACACTTAGTAAGCAATACTTTATAAGACTAAAATTAATACTGAGGACAGCCCTGACAACTAGGAACAAAGTCCAAGCTACAAACCAATTTGCTCTGCCTGTTCTAACTTACAGTTTTGGGGTGACTGACTAAACCCAAAAGGTACTGGATCATTTAGAAGGAAAACAAGAAATATGCTTCACACTTATCAAATGATTTTTTTTATAAATCAGTCTCTACCATGACTATATATTCTGCATTCTGGAGGAGGTATGGGCCTCCTCGAAACTGATCACATGAATAGATCTGCAATCACTGCATACTGCATACATATCTGCTGACAACACAAGATCCAAACATAGTGAAAGTTTTAAAACATGACAAAACAAGTCTAATATTACTTCCCTGCATAGTCAAGCAGATACATATCAGTGCCAAGCAGGAATGGAAATCAAACCGGAAGTAGACAAACATCAGGCAGCAATTGAACGTGCCAAAAGACAAAAAAGAAAGAAAAGAAGGTGAAGGATTGGGTGAGAAGGCAAGAAATGTGGAATAGTCAAAATATATCTCCAAGTACTGTCAACTCCTGAAACAACCTCATGTTGCTCAGGATCGGATGCAGGTATGGTTAAGGAGAGGTGAATTTAAAACAAAAGATTAAAGATAAATATTGATGGCCCAGGATACTGGGACTACATACAAATTGGTTTGCAAAATCCACTGACCATATTGGGGAAACAGACAAATGCAGGTTTTGTAAAATAGAATTGAGAAGTCACACATTTTGTTGCTGGGTGTGATGCACTAATGGCAGAGGGCCTGAATACTGAAAGGCATAATAATGTGGCAAAACTGTTGCACTGGGGATCATGCAAGCATTACAATACTGAAATAGCTGAGAAGCACTGGAAACATGATCCACAAAGCATTATAGAACATGATGAAGTTTATATCACATGGGATCACCCATTACAAACATTTAAAAAAATATAGTTGGTATAAAAAGTGTACATACCCCTGTTAAAATGCCAGGTTTTTGTGATATAAAAAAATGAGACTAAAATAAATCATTTCAAAACTTCCCCCACCTTTAATGTGACCTATAAGCTGTACAAGTCAACTGAAAAACAAACAAATCCGTTACGGGAAAAAATACAAAAAAATAAAAAAATGCACAATAACCTGGTTGCATAAGTGCGCACACCCTTAAACTAATACTTTGTTGAAGCACCTTTTGATTTTGGCTAATGTCAAAGACTGAAATAATACTAATTTCATTAATCATGCTTTGACTTGGGAATGGAGTCCATTCCTGGAGAAACCAAAGCGAAGGACATACTGCACTGATGAAAAACATAATAGCATGACACTTCTTGCAGAGTTCTACTAAACCAAGTAATAAAAATGCTAATAATTACAACACAGTGGAGATGCACTATTACCAGAAAGTGTTAAATTCTAAACGAATAGCAAACTATTTGAGATGGTAAATTTTGCATTTAGCAACCAAGTGATATTTCCACTCACAGACAGTTTCACACTTTCTAACTGTATTAACAACATAATGAAATACATTCAGGATGTTGTTAACAGCTGACATTCTGTTACAGTGATGCAAATTCAATCTAAGCTAGTAATCCAACTACACTTGCCATTAGAAGGTAAACATTTTGAACCAATCACAAAGGGAAAATTCACAGTTGCCATTTGCAAATAAAAACAAAAAAACACAAAAGCAATAAAACACAAAGCATGTTTTAAATGGGAAGCTTTGCCCACCACATCCCTCTGATATGGGAGCTGGGTCTGCAAATCCCTTAATTTATGTTAACTCCACAGTCCCATAACAATGATCAAAAAGGAATCATAAACAAAGCAATAATTTCTGTTGTGCGACTCTACATCCTGCATTCCACAGTTTGTGACAGCAGACATAATTGCTGAGAAGCTCTGTATTCAGCAGTCTGCCAGGAAACCATACACAAGTGTCATTCACTCTTTCGAGTGTGCAGTAAGTTGACAGAGTGAATGACTGAAATGCAGTAGTGTTCCACTGAATGTTGAAGATATCAACAAGAAAGAAAAAGTACAGTTTTGTACCTACCATAAATGTAGATGTTCGAGGATCCCATTGCTGCAGTCCTAACTATAGGGTATAGTCCGCATCCAGTCGGCCCGAATACCAGAGTATAAGGCTGACGTCGGTCAGGGCGCATTAGACTGACGTCAGTACGCCAGATGTCCAGGGTACTACGCATGACCCCGGCGTCATATCCTCAGTCTTTTCTTGCCCCAGATGTCAGAAGATCCTAAAAGACAAGGCCCAAAATACCTGCACCAAAAATATGTACAATATATACAAGAATATATACAAAAATATATATAAGCATGTAACCTCACCTACACAACCACCCCTAAACACAGAGGGGAAGGAGGAGTAAATTGGACTGCAACAATGGGACCCTCGAACATCTACATTTATAGTAGGTACAAAACTGTACTATGTTCTTCGTTCCCCATTGCTGCAGTCCTAACTATTGGGTAGAATCCCAAAGCAGAGGTAAGGAGGCTGGCAAATCATAAAGAAGCAGGAGCTGACAACATGCCTTGCAAAACAGCTGTGGCAAACCAGCCCTAGACTTAGAGTAGATAGGTAGGTGATAATGCTTAGAGAAAGTATGCACTGAACTCCAAGTAGCTGCTTCCAAAATATCCTTAGTTGCCACCCCCTTAGAAATGCTGTTGAAGTGGCAGTAGCCCTAGTGGAATGAGGCCTAATCCCAGCTGGAATCTCCTTGCCATGATGGGAATAACAAAATGCAATGCAAAGCCAATCCACCTAGAAATAGTTTGTTTTGACACAGGCTTGCCCTGTGAACTCAAAGCAAAAGAAACCAACAACTGCTGAGACTGCCTAAACTTATAGTCTAGTCCTGCTTAAATAATAGCATATTGCCTGTGTACACGCCTGTGTACATCTAAAGTGTGCAAAATCTTTTCCCCTTTATTTTGGGATCTGCATAAAAGTAGGCAAATGAATAGTTTGGTTTAAAGCCACACTAGAAACCACCTTAGGCATAAGGAAGGATTAGCGTAATGATACCCTATCCTTATGGAAAATCAAAATGGCTCTACTGCCATAAGGGCCTGCAACTCAGACACCCTTCTTGCAGAGTAATAGCCAACAGAAAAGCAGTCTTCCAAGACAAGTATTTCAATTCAGCAGTAGCCGCCAGGCTCAAAAAGTTTGTAGAGTAAGTTTTCCAACACAAAATTGAGATCCCAAGCAGGAGTAGGAGCTCTATGGGGGGTCTTATATTCTTTGCCCCTCTAAGAAACTGCTTGAACAAAGGATGCGAAAACAATGGTGGGTCACAATCATAGTGAGCTGAAATTGCTGCAGCATGAATCTTAATGGAAGAGAAGGACAAACCTTTGTCCAATAACTCAGTAAGGTATTGAAGAGCCACACTCAAATTAGGCTCAGAAACTCCAAAATTCTTTGCTGTACTCCAAAATAAGAATCTTCCATTTTCTCGTACACTTTCCTTGTACTAGGTCTTCTAGCTTCCATAATCACATTTAAAACTTGTTGAGGAAGTTGAGACCTGCTGTGTTTCAACACAGAAGATGCCAGGCTGTTAGATGAAGAGAGTGAAGCTTGACATTGAGCAGATGACCATCCTTCTGAGATAACAGATGAGGAATCAGAGGTAAAGGCCATGGAGGCTTCCTTACCAGACTCCGTAGTAGTGGGTACCAGTGTTGCGAGGCCAATCTGGAGCTATCAAAATCATCCTTGGCCTGTCTTGCCTGACCTTTAATAGCACCTTTGGAAGAGGCAGAGGAGGAAAGGCATACACATGAAGGTTTTTCCAACTGAAAGACAGAGCATCCACTTTCCAAGCTGTGTGATGAAACCCCTTTGTGCAATACTGTGGCAGCTGGTGGTTTAGTGGAGAAGCGAACAGATCTATGTCTGGAATTCCCCATGACACTGTCAGTTTTTTGAAATACATGAAGATCCAGTTTCCACACTGTGGGGATCCATGATTTGTCTGCTTAACACATCTGCTAAGGAGTTCTGTGCTCCCGCAGAAACCTTGCCTGAAGAGTTGTACAAGCTTGGCTTAGTCTCCCATAAAATCATTGCTTGCCTGCATAAAGGATAGAATGTGTTCCCTGCTTGTTGATGTACCACATGACAGTTGTGTTGTCTGTTAGAATCAACACCTGCCCTGGAAGAAGTAACTCCTTGAAAGCCATTAATGCACTGGACTGCTAACATCTCCTTCATGTTGATATGTAGATGCTGTAGTCTGGCAGGCCACTTGTCTTGTATCCACTTTCCATTTAGATGAGCTCCCAAGCAATGTCCGAGGCATCTGTCAAGATTCGCCTCTGGCCGGGTCACAGAGAGTCCCTTGTTTAGGTGACATTCCTGAGCCCACCACAAAAATTCTTTTTGAAGGCAAGGTATTATTTGAATGACAGTGTCCAAATCCTGGCAGTGCTGTGTCCATACATTTTGAGATACCATTGTAGCTTCCTCATATGCAGTTTGGCATTGGGAAGCACCAGAATACAAGATGCCATGAACCCTAATGCTTGAAGGACTGTCCTTGCAGTCAGCACGGACTGATGAGATAGTTGATGGAAGTAAAGGATAGACTCTTTGTCGGGGTTAAAAAAGGCTTATCTGCTGCTGTATTCAGTCTCACCCAGAAAGCACATGTCTTGGAGAGGGTACTAGACTGCAGTCAGCACGGACTGATGAGATAGTTGATGAAGTAAAGTGATAGACTCTTTGTTTTTCCGGGGTTAAAGGCCATTCTGGCTGCTGTATCAGTCCTCACACCAGAAAGCACATGTTCTAGAGGGTACTAGACTGGACTTTATTTGTACAGAATACCTAGGCATCTTAGCACTGCTATGACATGTTCCAGATGCTGTAGAAGGTCTTCCTTTTCTTGAGCCAGAATCAGGCAGTCGCCCAAGTAAGGATAGATTTGAATTCCTTGAAGCCTGAAGTAAGCTATCACTGGAGCCAGAACCTTTGTGAATACTGGCGAGTAGATGCTTCTCAAAAGGGCAATGCAGAGAACTGATAATGAATTTCCAGCTGCAACTTAGCCTTATAGGCACATGAAGGTAAGCTTCCTTGAGATCTAAAGTTACCATCCAGTGATCTTTGCCCAGCAGAGGTAAAAGCTTGTAACGCCAACATCTTGAACTTGGGAATGTCCAAAAGCGTGTTGAGAGATAAATCAAAATTGGTCTCCACGTGTTTTCTTTGTTGGTACTGAGGCAGCGAGAATAAAATCCTAGGCCCAGGCGAATAAAAAATCCTAGGCCTTTCTGATACAGGGACTGGCTGAATGGCCCCTATCTGGAGTAACTGAGAAACTTGCTTGTGAGCCTCTTTTCTTTGTGTAGGAGAGCGTCTGGCATGCCTTTGAAAGGGGGCATTGTATGGAAATAAAATCTGTAACCGTGGTGAATGATATCCAACACCCATTTGTCTTGAGTAATTAAATCCCAATTTTCTTTGAAAGAGACAGTCTTCCTCCCAAAGGGGCTGCCAGACTGGAATCTACTGGCAGCTGAAAAGACAGGTCATTGGGTCTGTTTCTGAGAAAGGACTGACCCTCACCAGAAGTCTGAGCAGGTGAACTCCCTGTTCTAGGCCTAAAGAACCTGGAGCCCCTGCCCTACCATGTCTAGGACCACCCCTGACTGGGGAATCATAAGCAGGATATGTCCACCCCTTAGCAGGCCAATTTCTACTAAAGGTGGCTGCACCTGCAAAAATCTTTAACAGTTTGCATAGACTTAGCTTTGTCCTCCATTTTTCTTAAAACTGCTTCCACAGGTGATCCAAACAACACATCAGACTGTAAAGGAGCATCCAAAATCCTTGTCTTAACATGCTCAGCTAAATTCTGATCCTTCAACCAGGCATGCCTGCGAAGAACAGAACTGGTAGCAGCCACCCTCGAGGAGGCCTGTACAGCATCAAAACCACATTGCAAAGAATGCTTACCCACTTGTTCAGACACATGAACCAAATCAGCAACTCTTTACCTCAATACCTTCCGCCAGCATCCACCTTAGATTTCAATTGTGAAAGGAGATAATTCTGATATTTTAGCATGTGAAACTGACAATTCAATGCTCTCATGGCTAGAGTGGAAGAAGTATACACTTTCTTTCCCCACCTATCCAAAGCCCTTGCCTCTTTATCAGTGGGAACAGGATTTTTAACCACAGAAGCTTTAACACCTTTAGGCCCTTGAGAAATAGTTTCTGTCCAGCCCTAGGACTCTTAAACAAATACTTATGAGCTTGGGCACCCTATAATACCTATCAGGCTTAACAGGAGCAGGAGGCAAAGAATCAGGGTTCAGGGAAGCCTCTGCAAAAACATCTTCCACCACATTCAAAACAGGAGGAATAGCTAAGGGCCTATGCTGGGGTAAAACAAGAATTCCCTAAGCCTTTTCCTGGAATCAGAGTAATCCTGGCCTTCCATTTAAAGTGCTCCCTCATGGAATGCAGAGTCTCTGAAAATGAGAAATCCTCAGGAGGAGAAGCTGTAGGAGGAATCATCCACATCAGAATCAGAATAAGTAGGATACTCCTGCAAGTCTTCCTAGAAGACTCTGAAGCCTCTGAACACTGTTCAAACTATCAAACTCGGTTCCACCTAGGCCTCATCAGGCGGGGCATAGAACCTCTAATCATAGTAATCAAATCTTCTGCCATTTTAAGCATATGTTTCTTAGGTACAGAACAAATGCTAGGAGAAGCCCCCACTGAAGCTGAACTAGGCCTACCTCTCAAAGTTTTGGCAACAGAAGGAGAGGCTCTAACTACCTTGGGAAGAGAGGGAAGAACAGTCACCTGAGAAGCCCCTCAGCCTGGCCTACCTCCTGAGAAGGCACATCCTGTAACAGTAAAGTTTCTGCCTGGAACTCCATGGAAACTCCTGGCAAAACCTCTGGCTCCACTGAGCCTTCTAAAGAACCGACGTCGGGACTGCGGTTCATCTGAAGGCTGTTTTGTCCTTCGCGCTTTCTTGGCCGGCGGTGTCGAGCATCCCAGGCATTTTTTTATAACCAGCAGCTTCCCAAACACTAACCTGGCACAGTCTAACCTCCTCTTAATAGTCGTTTGTTAAACCTAGCACAAGGCGGCAACCAACAACGCTGGTGCTCAGGCCCTAAACAAGGTATACACAAGGTATGGTAATCCCTATGAGGTATCTGTTTCCCACAAGAAATACAGTTATTCACTTTTTTCTGACATCCGTAAAATACTGAGGCAAGAAAAACAAAATGTTCCCCAGCGAATAACTCTGTTTGGTCTGAAACTCGGTTTCGGAAATATTTCAGAACGCCAACCTGCACTCGCAAAACTGCTTCTGCATCGACCATGCGGCAAAAGACTGAGGATATGGCGTCGGTCATGCGCGTAGTACCCTGACGATTGACGCGTCAGTCGCGCCTCTGACGACGACGCCCAGCCTTATACTCTGGTATTCGGGCCGACTGGATGCGGACTATACCCTATAGTTAGGACTGCAGCAATGGGGAACGAAGAACATCTGAATGCTTGAGGGATACTGATATAGAAACCTTCAGATATACTGAAGGTTTTTGCATTATGGACTGCGAGTGTTGCTGTAATCCTAAACCTGCAAACACTCACACAAGTAATAGATCTAGTACTATGCATGTATGTTGGCGTGTGCATGTGTCTGACCTTCTTATGTAGTGGTAACATTACTGAAAAGGTTACTAAAGTAAGGTTAGGGTTACCATGCAGTAAAGTGGTGGAAGTAGGAGGGGGAAGAGTTTGTTACATTTTGAAACAGGGGATTGGGAAATATGCTTAACTTCCTAAATAATCCTCCTCTCTCACTAAAGCATTTTAAAATTTTTGCAAAGAAGGTGCCAAATAGAATTTCTTTGTCTAAAGAAGCATTTAAGATATTGGCCTTCCCCATCCTCAAGGAGTCTCTGCTATTTGAGCTAGGCTGTGGTTCTGAATACTGAATTCGCTATTTAACAGGCACACTTAAGGGTATGTTTAGAAACCTGGGAAATTATAGAAAGCATACTGATCAGTGAAGATTTAGCTTCTGAAGGGAAAAATTTAGCTATTACATGACTAATGTCAGAGAAAGTGGCAAAGAGGAATTTGGCCATCTGGGCTTCACAGTTTCTCTAAAGGCCAAGGTAGTAGAAGCATGCATCTTCTTGTCCTATTTGTCAAAACTTCTTCAGTCTTTGTCAGATGGAACTGGGCTGGAAGAAGAAAAATATTTTGAAGATTCACCTGTATTCAATTAAATGATAGCAAGGTCTGCCAAAAGATTTTTGGATAAATATTTACGAAATTCAGGCACCTTGTACAGCCCAAGGTTGAACAAATATTTAAGTAATTCAGGCACCTTGCACAGCCTATCAGACTTTTTAGAAGCAGGTGGGTGGTCATCAGGTGAGGATCAGGCAGAGTTAAGTGCATCCTCTAGTGCCCCTAAAACTGTGGAAATATTCAGGGGGTTAGGGGAATAAACATGAAGGAGCTCATAGTACCTCTTCTGTGCATTGGAGATTTATTTTCCCTTCTATTGAAAAAAAATTCCCTCATTTTGGAAATGGTGCCTGAAAATGACAGCTCTCATACTGGAGAGTCAGAAGAAATGCTCTCAGACTCTGACTCAAACTGACCAGGTGAGAAGACTTGAGAAGTATAATTAAGACCATTTTCTTCAGATATTAAAGGAGAGTCATCCTCAGTGAAGATAATTTTCTTTGTGAATGTGCTGGTAAAGATTACAAAGATGGAAATGCCTTGAACAGCCCCACAGCAAAATTGTACTATTCATCCTTACGGCTCCTTAGCACTAGATGGAGTCAAAGAAAAAAATTGTTTTGTTTGATGGGATTTTTGCTCTTGGGCATACTGGATGTTCATACCTCCATAAGGCAGCCAGGTATCTCGTCTTGGACTAAAATGTGAGGAGTACCATCTGAAACATCACACATCTAAAAATGATGTTCTCACATCTCGGTGACAGCGTAACATCTAGTAAGTGGATGCTGTTTGTCCATCCTTAGCAAGGTCCTGTGAAGCAGCACCACAGTGGTCGGGAACCTCAACTGATTATCCAAAAAGTCTGAAATGGCCACAGTAGAAATCTTGGTCTGTGACATGGGAGGAAAGGTAGAAGTCAGATTTGCTTTAGAATCCTCTTTTGAATACATTTTCTTCTTTTTTTACTGGAAGGTGGATGTTTGATTATGGACAGGCAGTTTCCACTGAGCAATGAGCAAGGCCACTCTATGTGATCTCCAGAAAAGGTGCATTTGGCATAATCTTTGCCTCATGTACACAAGGTACAGGGTTTGATTCTGACCTCAGGTTATTAGCTAGGCTCAATTCCTCAGGGTAGTTACTCTAGTATTCACCTACTTACTACAGAAAAAGATTTAGACTATTAAGATGATTCCAAACAATTTCCGATGTAAAAGAATGCCAAGTCTTGCAAAACAGTGGATGTCATGGGATTTTCCTACATAAAAAAACAAGCTAACAAAAGCTAATGCACTAGCTACAAATTAGGTGCCCAACACAAGTTTAAGTACACTGTCTGGATGTCTAATCCTTTTCAAAATAACTTGCATATAGCTAGAAGCTACTACAACAGTGGGATAATGACAAACATCATTCTTGTACACAGTCCAAATCATACAATAATTAACAAAACAACCAATCCAGAGGTTCAGCAGACAAAGAAAAACAAATCAATAAACAGTTTTGAACAAATAACACTCATATAATCAGAAACAAAAAGAAGCACTTAAGGTTATGCATAAACAAAATACATACTTATATCAAACTTACATTCAACAACCTCCAAATAAGCATCCCATACAAGATTCATTTAATCCTGGAAGATAATGTGCACCTAAAGTAATGACTTACTGTTTCTTTTTTAATAGTTGAAGTAGTAAACGTGGTTTTGTAATCAATTACAGCAATATGATGAACTGTAATAAACACATGCTTGGCATCTGGTTGTTTACGAGTGTCTACACAATCTAGTTTTCTCTTTGCAACATCTTATGCCACTTAAATGTAAGGAGATTATTTACTTCCATGTAAAGGACATACCCTGTTATACTTTAAATAGTATGAATTAAAAAAAAAAATCCAACAAAAAATGATCCTCTGAAGAAACAGATCTGCCCAAATCACAGCATAAACTAAAGGTAAGCACTTACAATAACTCAATGTTGTCCTTCTATCCATCTCAACTCATGGGTATATAAGATCCAATATAGACAATTTTTAGACTCTAAGATTTAGGGCTCAGGCTCTTCCCCTCTGCCCATAATTCCCTTCCACCATAAGGTATCTCATATTGAGTTTGCCTGCCTACATCTCAGACATAACTCAACTTCCAAAGAAAATGTGAAACAAAGAGACCAGAGGTAGAGACCAGGGCACGGTATAAACTGTAGTAAAGACAAGGGTACAGACATGTCCAATGTGGTCAATTGAGAGCCATATATATGACAATTTGATAAGAGGGACAGAGACAGGGAAGTTTGAGAGGGACGGAAGGAAACAACACAGATCTAGCATTATGTTAAGTACGTAACTACAGTATACAATGTCGTCTTTTCCATTCACCTCAACTCATGGAACACAGTTCCCAACTATTAATCCCAGGAAGGTCTCATGGAAAGATATTCCAGTGGAAGGTGGAACCAAAGGAAGCATCACACTTGGACTGTAGGTCCAGCTTACAATGGAAAACAAAGGTACGAATGGTAGACCAAGTATCCATAGCACAAACATCATCTACTGGCACTGTGGCAAAGCTGTAGATGCTGTGACTGCTCTAGTAGAGTGGGCTTTAGGTTTGTGAGGTAGAGACATTCCTTTCACTTTGTAAGCACCAGTAATACAATCAAGATAGCCATTTGGATATTGACTTTAGAAGCACCATCTTCCAATTTGACCCTGGAAAAGGAGACAAACAGCTAACGATGTTTCCTAAAATTTTGGTAAGATGCAAGCAAAATTTCAACCAGCGATGAACATCCAACAAATGTTACATACATTCTCCTTTGTTTGAAAAGCTTGGCAAAAGCACTGGCAAATTAACAGTCTGATTCAGGTCAGCTTCCAAAGTCACTTTAAAAAGAAAAGAGTGGTTCAAAGAGAAACCCAATCCTTATGAAAAATCAGATATGGTGACTTATAAGACTGGACCTGCAGCTTCAAAATCCTCCAAGATGAGGTTACCTGCCAGCAGGAAGACAGTCTTCCGGGACAGAAATTTGAGTTCCACTAAAGCTGCTGATTCAAAAGGAGGTCTAGTCATGCCTTCAGAAACTTCTGCATCATCCGGTTGACAATGACCTCTGACATACTCCTTGAAGACCAAACGGACCTATAAAAGATGATGCTACCGAAAGGGGCCTAGAGGATTGATGTGATAACCTCTCCTGCAAGATCTGAGAATGGACCATGGTTCTAGCTGGCTTTGGAGACATCCTTGGAGGAGGAATAGGGGATTGGATCTGTATTAGTTTCAAAAAAGTGACCAGATCCAACAATCTTGGTACAATACCTCTCAACCACAAAGATTGTTACAGAACGTTTGCCTCATATTTTTGGTCCATTAGTCAGAAAATAGACATTTGCATTTCAGCCTTCATACTCTACAGAAAATTTGTGCTAACTACTAAGTATGTAAGAACGATATTTAAAAAATGTCCCTATTTTTGGGCCTTTGACCCCCCAATTATTTATAGCTTTATCCACATTTCTTATTCTGACAGGTTGAGAGGTATGCTTGCAACCTTTGCAGTTGGACCCAAAAAGGCTCATAGGTCCAGCAGACCTTTTTGTAGTCATTTCCTTTCTTTGTTATTTTACTTGTCTTTCTTGACTTAGGTGTGGTGTGTCCCCATATTTCTTACTAGAAGGGGAGCCAAATGCTGAAGCAGAAGGGGCTGATTCTCCTATGGTGGGAGGGTGAAGACCATTTAATACCAATTTATTGCATCTGTCTGAGAGGGGTCTTGTTCCAAAAGAAGCACAGGAAAATAACTAATGTGGGAAAGGTAACTGAATGGGAAGAGGCCAGGAATTTATTTGGACTGCAGGTTAGAGATTCCCTTCCCTATCAAGAATTGATATCAGACTATAGGCAAAGAGAAAGAAATAGGGGGGGGGGGGTCCTAAACTAAAGACAAGCAATGGTAGAGTTTTTGGTAGAATCTACAACAGAAGCTGCCATTAAAAACAGGAATAATTAGTACAGCATACAAAATATTGCATGATAACTACAATAATCAATCAGAGGAGGTTAGAAAGGATTGGGAAGAGAGACTGGATAAGCAATTCACAAAGAAACAATGGAAGGATATATGTATGTCTCCCAAATATGCAACAAAATCTAGAAAATTTAGTATTTTTTCTTGGATACATTTGCTTAGATATTTTTATACCCTAAGTAGACTCCAGAGAATGTTTCCTCAGGTAGACAGCAAATGTTGGAGGTGTGACAGGGAAGAAAGAGGTACTTGGGAATATATTTTCTGGGAGTGTGGTGAGCTGGCGGACTTCAAGGATTCTCTGCGGGATGCACTGTTGGAGATGCTGGGTGGGCAGATTGTTGTGACGAGGGAGATGATTTTTCTGAACTATGATACAGAATTGGAACTGCCTAGACATGATAAGGTCTAATTATGGGGGCTGCCAAAAAATGGAAATCAAACTCTAAACAAACTGTATTAGAAGTAGTGAATATAGCAACAGAGATAAAACAACTGGAACAGCGATCTTTAGAAAAGGGTAGGAGTCCATAAGAAAAAATGGGAATTGTGGGAAAAATACATACAGGAGAAGAATGAAGGCATGACTTAAACGAGCTATGTAACATTTGACTGAAAATGATTGGGTAGATTATAAGTGATGTATAATGTCTGCAACTAGGAGTGTGTCAGTATGGTTTGTGATGTAAATTGCTTGCAAATGGGATAGTGTCGGTGTGGTTTGTTTTCATTCATATAAATGTATGACTGCTTATGTCGTAAGCGATGGTTTAATAAAGA